>NC_141540.1:64097500-64360000 GCF_021556685.1 Rattus norvegicus | reverse complement strand
TGGTAGAAAGCACCTTTATCCTGAGCGGCCTCAACTGGCCCCTTTATTTTGCCTTTGCAAGGCGAAACCTTCTTGAGAAGTTGAATACATTAAAACTAAAAGGCTGGGCTGGAGAGATGGCTTAGTGGTTACGAGCACTGACTGTTCTTCATAGAGGTCCTGAGTTCAATTCCCAGCAACCACATGGTGGCTCACAACCAACTGTAATGAGATCTGATGCCCTCTTCTGGTGTGTCTGAAGACAGCTACAGTGTGCTCATATATAATAAATAAATAGATCTTTAAAAAAACCAAAACCCTAAAGGCCACCAAGCATGAGCATCTTCTATATCAGTTACAAAAGGGAGATCCTTTCTAGCTCTGAGGTCTTTACCTTTGTACTCTGTGTTGCGTGGAGTTTCATAAGTAAGCACAATCAGTGTTCTGGAAACTAGAGTCCCGCCCTACTTGGGACACTGTGACTTGTGGAAGCTGTAATTGTCTACAAAGTCAAGAGGGTGAGGCAGGGGTTGGGGATTTAGCTCAGTGGTAGCAAGTGCAAGGCCCTGGGTTCGGTCCTCAGCTCCGGGGGGGGGGGGGGTGAGGCAGGAGGGGATGAAGCCTTTGGAGAAAATAGATGCTTCTCAATATCCCTGAGATGATTCTTGGGAGTTGACTTGGGTGTGACTGACTGTGGTGTGGGAATGAGAAGCTTGTGGACAGAGACGCTTCCCACTCTGCAGTTTTAAGAACCCCTCCCCCCATCACATAGAAGAGTTTGCTTCAAGTGTTTTAAAATATTACACCAGGTTCCTCTTTTGTTACAGAAATCAAACCTTGAGAAACAAAGGCAGGCAGGATCGTGTGTATAAAAAAGCCCACGCTCTGAATCATTCCGTTTTGTTTGTGCCAAACGTATGAATAGCTTGATGCTAGTCTGACAAGGAGGAGTTAATCTGGGAAAATTCTTGGTCTTGTAACTGACATTTTAAAACCCTTTGAACTCCTTTGCCAAATTCTGAGACTTAAAATGTAAAGATGAGGCTGATTATTTGAGAGATAGACTAGGAATTATCCTTTTACTGCCTCTCTGAATGCCTTCCGTGTTTTTGCCCCTCGTGAGACTAGGATCTCGCTGTCTCTTCTCTAACGGCTCCGGGATCCCAGTCCGAAGGCTCATTACTCAGGTTTGATGTTATCATCGACTCTCAAATTTCTGACGCTAGCTTGCTCCACGTTCGCTTGCTAGCTTTGCGGTTTGCCCAACATTATGCTAATTTACCTGGACTGGGAGAGGCAGTGACTGGAAGATTGCCTTTACCTTTCCTGAGAGTTCAGGGTAATTCTCTTAATTTTAGAACTGTAGTCCTGGCGCCCCACCCACCCCAACCCCACCCCACTCCCTGCCCTGTGCAGTCTCAGTTCTTTCTTCCAGAAGATGGCGACAGAACATCAGAAAATTCAAAGGAAGACCGACAGGCCTGTTTGCCCCTCAAGGCCTCCCACTGTGGAGCCCCTGCCACCCAGTCATGAGTTATCAGAAAGGGAGCAGAAAAGAATACCTCAGTCACCCCCTCTTTTTTCCCAATTAGCTTCTCACGGTTGACACTGACTGACTCGGGGACACCGACTAGCTTGGCCTCTGGTTTTGGGATGGTGCATTTTACTAACTTTGAAACGATGCTTTTGACTCTAGAATTATGACTTTTAATCTAAACCACGGTGGCAACTATATGCTTTGGGGGATAGTAAGAAACCACAGCGTCTTTTAGAGACTACTTTTACTTTCAATATTTATTTCTTTATAGACAAGGTCTCACTTTGTAGGTTGGCCTGTAACTCATGGTACCCTTGTCTCTGACCCCAGAGTACAAGGATTGGCTACCGCACCCGGTATGTAATTTTATTATTATTTGACTCATGGTGATGGTAAATATTTCTGGGATATATGGTGGCATTGAATATGTGTGTTTGATGTGTCATACTCAGATAGGGTAAATGGTTTAAAACCTCCTCTCTCCAATGTTTGAGACTATTGCCTTAATCCTTGTTAGTCACAGTCACTCTACTACACTATGGGTAGTTTTTCCTCATCTCTTGGATGCTGTGTTCCTCTAGAGCTAATTTCCAAAAGTTCTTTGCACTTACTCTCCTGCCCAGTGGTTTGCACACAGCTGCTGGGCAGTTCTCCCGTCTTGGGGCAAATCCTGGTAAAAGAAACCCAAGGACCTGGGCCCAGAAACATTGTTACACACCTCGATGGCTGTGGGCTATTTGTGTTCTTGTTTATTTACCCAACAACTGACTTCTAGTCTCTTAATCTGGGGAGAGAGGAAGTTACTGTAATGGTTGTCACAGCTGTGTGTTTAGAAATAGCTGCCTTCTAGAAGAATCCCATTAGTATGTCTGTTTGTTGTTTTGATTTTTTTTATTGGTTGAAGCTTTTATTGTAATAAAAAACTCATGATTTAGCAAGAACAATTCCAGGCAAAATTGGAATAAGATACAAATGGAAAGTTGAGTATGAGAAGAAAATCCAGATGTATCTAACACACACACACAGACACACACACACAGACACACACACACAGACACACACACACAGACACACACACACAGACACACACACACAGAGTCAAACATACATGAATACACACACACACACTCACATACACACTCACACAGTCAAACATACACATATACACACACAAACTCACACTCATACAGTCAAACATACACACACATACACACACACTCACACAGTCAAACATACATGTACATACAAATACATACACTAAACACACAAACACATACACACACAGTCAAACATACATGTACACACACTAACATACACATACACACAAATACATACACAAACACACACACAGACACACACACACACAGTCAAACATACATGTATATACACACACACACAAACTCACACTCATACAGTCAAACACAAATGCACACACAAACATACACACTACACACACACATACATACTCACACACACACACTCACACAGTCAAACATACATGTACACACAAACACACACACTACACACACAAACACATACACAGACACGTGCATACATATAGCATTTCACAGTTGCAGTATTCTTTAACTGTAATTACTTGTTTCTCAGTCAGTTTGTTGCTAGGTTCTTTCTCTGAAGTAAAGAACCTCCTGGGGGATGGAGAGATGGCTCAGCAGTTAAGAGCCCTTCTCTTGCAGAGGATCGGTGCTCCACTCCAAGTACCTACACGGTAGTTCCCAGTTGTCCATGACTCCCGTTCTAAGGGGATCTGACCTCTTCTTCTGACCTCCTTAGGTACCAGGAACATGCACGATACATGGATGTACATGTAAGAAAAACACTTATCTGCATAAAATAAATCTGCACAAGTTCTTTAATTTTAGTTTTTAACATACATTTAGGTGACCAATAAGTGCATATTTAATTCACTCCTAATATAAATATTCTATGTTCTTCCAGGTCTTGTATTAAGTGTTAGGGATGCCAGACCTACTAAGCTGTGTTAATATAGAGGGGCAAGCCTGCCGTCTGAAGGAGCTGTGTCTAGTTAGTGAATATAGATGAGTCAATATCATTGAAGATTTTCAGTATTTTTTAATATTGTGTGTATGTATGTGTATGTTTGTATGTGTGTATGTATGTGTACGTTTGTGTGTGTGTGTGTATGTGTGCTTGTGTGTGTGTTTGTGTGTATGTGTATGTGTGTGTGGGTGTGTGTGCATACATGTTGGGGGTAAGAAGATGCTAATCCTACTCGTTGAGAATAAGACTACTACCACAATTTTTAAGTCAAATTTGAAGTAAGCTTTATTAAGTACTGGCCAGGAAGATGAACATTGGCTGGGTCCATACCCAGGATTTGCAAAGAGTGGGTGCAAATTACATTAGTCCAGTTTTTATAAAGACAAAACCCACAAGGCTATGTCTTTCCTGCCTTCATCCAATGCAGGGGCAAGCATATAACCTATTGTATTTCCTGCCTATGTAACTCCCACCTGTGTGGGATCAAGCACATTCTGTGCGGTTGGGGCAACCAACCTTGCTTACAGAAGTAAAAACACGGGCTGGAGAGATGGCTCAGTGGTTAAGAGCACTGATTGCTCTTACCAAGGTCCTGAGTTCAAATCCCAGCAACCACATGGTGGTTCACAACCCATCTGTAATGAGATCTGTTGCCCTCTTCTGGTGAGTCTGAAGATAGCTACAGTGTACTTATATATAAATAAATAAATAATTAAGAAAGAAAGAAGTACAAACACATGGCTTGCTATCTTATATGACTGACAACCCCCACATCCCATGTCTTTGGGCCAGTGGGGCTTAGGGGTTAGAGGTATTTTTGTTTTATAGATCTCTTAAGCACAGTCATTAAAATTTAAAATATAACTTAAGTCCTCACAAGGACCACATGCAAGAACCAGTTCTAGCCTTCCTCTTTTTAAAAAAAAATGATTTATTTATTTTATGTATATGAGTACACTGTCTCTGTCTTCAGACACACCAGAAGAGGGCAGCAGATCCCATTACAGATGGTTGTGGGCCACCATGTAGTTACTGGGAATTGAACTCAGGACCTCTGGAAGAACAGTCAGTGCTCTTACCCACTGAGCCATCTCCCCAGCCCCTGGCCTTCTATTATATGGTTCCTAGTATTGAATTTAGGCTCTCAGATTTTGTGGGAAGCTCCCTTTTTTTAAGTTCTGCACTGACTATGTGACTTTGGGCAATGTATTTAAGCTCTCGAAACCTTAGTTTTCTTTTGAGGAATCGCATTGGCTGGTGAGCCTGCTGGGAGATTTGGTACAGAATATGAGTATTGTACTCAGCAGAGCTCCTGAATAGTAGTTCATACAGCTCAGCTACTGCGGCCATTGCTGTTTATCTTCCTTCAGTTTGATTCTCTCCATTGCCAAGCACTAAGCAGGTTCTGTTTGTTTGTTCATCTTCTTTTTCTGTGACTCTGGAGATGAATCCTACGCCTGCTTCCTTGTCATATTATTCCCGAGAAACACCCTTTTCCCAGACAGAGAGCGTGAGGACTAAGTTATGTTTTAAGTTATAATTACCATCTATAAAACAAAACAAAACAAAAAAATGCCTCCAATCCGTAAGCCCCATTTACGCAAGGATAGTTAACTTCCTGGAACACTGGGGGCTGTCAGTCGTGTAAGATAACAACTCATGTGTTCTCACTTCTGTGAGAACAGTGGCTGCCCTACCTGCACAGGATGTGCCTGATCGCTTTAGGCGGGAGGTTCGTAAAAACTTGTGGTAGTGATCTTATTCCGGCCTGGTGGGATTAGCAAGTGCTCTGTCCCTAGAATTTACCACGGTTTCAGGTCTCTACTGAAACATTGCTGATTGACTCACCAGATGGTAAAGGGGCTTTGGGTCACATTCTACCTTGCTGAAGAAGGGTGCTGAGATCACCCACGGGTGTGCCTTCAGGCTCTCTGACTTCTCTTCCTTTAGAGCGGCCTGTGGCTCCTTTTCCACTTCATTACTATTCCTGTGGCAGACCATGCCTTGACTAGAGAGTTTCTATTGAACAAGCCAGAGGTGGGGGTCAATCTAAGGCCAGTGGGAAAATTCCACCACAAACCTTCGGCACAGAGCCCCCTCCCTTCCAGAGTAGGAAGAGCAGACCTAGTTTAGTTCCTGGACCAGCCACGTGCACTCTTGGTTCTCTTTCCCTTGGTCCTTGTTCTATTTTTGCCTTGGCTCTCTTGGTCCCCTCTCTTTGTTCCCTCTCTTCTTTTCCTCTCTTGCTCTCCTCTCCTCTCTCTCCTCTCATGGGCTTGTTGGTCTGTCTGTTGGTCGTGTTTCCTGTACTTCTTTCTCTCCCCATTTGGACTCCGCCTGATGTTTCTGGCTGTACTCTCCCTCACATCTACAAAACTCCTTCTCCTTCACCCTACCTAGGAGCAGCCCTGTGCTCATTTACACTGTGACCAAACCTTCACTTCTAAATGCTGGGTGCACAGTGGACACAAAATAGTCACCGGTGTTTCATTGAGCCTGGTCAAAAACGGGAATTCACACGTCACAAACTGACACGCAGAGAAAAGTATATACAAAATGAGTAAGTACCACAAGGGAAGTGCCATGTCCTGCAAAAGCGAAAACTTGGAAGTTTCCGCAAGAGAGCCGAGCAGCAGCACGCATGCGCAGAAAGACACACAGGCTCTGGGTTTCTTTAACAGGGGTAGGGGTGGGGTGGAGGGTGGGAAGAACAACTTTATTTTATAGTTTGATGCATCTCAAGGGCAGAGCCGGCTTACTGGGTGTATCCAGCCGTATCTAGATCTTTAGAGGTCACAGAGGCTCATAGCTACCTCATGAACGAAGTTCCCCAAAAGTGCACCCAAAGTCATTTTCCTGTGGCTATCAGATTGTCCAGCCATATTCTGCGGAGACAGGTGAATGCCAGGGGTAGGTCTGCCCTTGGTGGAAGCTTTGCGGACCCTCCGCATCTCAACTGAAACCATTATGAGGGGAAAAAAATCTGGAAAACTTGATGTAGACAGAGAACCCACAAGCTGCCTGCAAACCTGTTTCCACAGTTTTCGAGTGAATGTTTCTTTTTTTTTTTTTTTCGGAGCTGGGGACGGAACCCAGGGCCTTGCGCTTGCTAGGCAAGCGCTCTACCACTGAGCTAAATCCCCAACCCCTGAGTGAATGTTTCTGAGATGGAGGTGTGCACAGGTTGGCTCCTTGTGGGACCTATGAAGGTGAATCTGTTCTCTTCCATCCTGGCTCCTGAGGTCTGTGTCGGTCTTGTTATTCCCTAGCTTCTGTTGCATCAGTCTGGGCTCCACCTTCATCTTCTCATAATGGCCTCTCTCTGTGTATCATCTGTCTCCCTGTTTCCCCTTTGTAAGGCACCAATGCTACTGGAGTAGGGGCCCCACCCACCTTACTCCATTTTGACCTTATCTTATCCATATCCTATTAGATATGCAATGAGTTCATGTTCAGATGAGGTTATATTAAGGGATTAGGGCTTCAACATACAAATTTTGGGAGGATGCACTTCAGTCTCTAACTGGGAGGGAAGCAGAATCTCTCCAAGAGAGGAAAAGAGGGAAATAATTTAGGACTGGAAACTTCTCTTTTAACATATGTTCAAGAATGTGACCCTGTTTTGTCTGTTCTGTAGCTTGGTAATTGATTATCTTGTGAGGTCCAAGTTGAACCTCTTCCAGGACCTTTTGAATGAGACTCATGGAGGCAGTGATCGATGTAAAAGCAAAAGGAGTTTAATTCTGACATGTTGGGGTGCTCCCAATTCAAGGGGAGATGACTGTTGTGGTTTGCCTTGGAGTTCTCTCTGAATTTGTAAAATAAAGGCAAGAGCTCGAGATTTGGGCAGAGGGAGGAGTCGGGGGCGAGAGGGGAGGAGTCAGGAGAGGGGAGGAGTCAGGAGGGGAGGAGCCAGGAGGGGGAGGAGTCAGGGGAGGAGAAAGGAAAGAAGCGAGGAGAGAGTTGTCGTGGGAGAAGGAGAAGCTGGAGACCTGGCAAATAAAAGGTGCAAGGGATGAGGGATTTGGGAGCTAGGAATAGGACAGTGTAGGGTGGATCTGCCCAATCTAGACGCTAGATTGTTTTCATATTAATTGAGTTGCGTTTTCTTTGTACTGGCTGATTCGGGTTGGAGAGGAAACTGCAACAAACTGCAACAGATGACCCTGAGTAGACTCTAACAGAGAGGCAGAATTCAAACAATTGGGGCAGAATTTGCACAATGGTAACTAAGCAGGGTAGTATGTGCATGTGGTAGAGAAAAACAACTTTCAGATTGGACTCAGTGTACCATTCAAGACTTTCTCGGGGGTGGTTAGGTTGTAAGCCACAGGTAGCTTTGTGTGACAGTTTGGCTTGTAGCTAGCTGTTCCAGGAACTAAACCAGCTTTTTCCTTCCTGGAAAGGAGGGGTCCTTGTACTCCGAAGTTTGTGGTGGGAACTTTTCCACTGACCCTAGATTGGCCCCAACTCTGACTCTCTCAATCTCTCCCCTGACCCTTTCCTCCTCGCCATCCTCAGACACTTGTAATTCAATTGATCGAGTCTCAACTGTTTCTTGTACCAAGACCTACAGGTTAGTGAACATGCTGAGCTGTGTCAAGGGCGGTGCTTGCTTACCACACCCACTCCCAAAGCATCTCTTTCCCAATGCTGGGTCATGGTTGTATCCTTTAAAAATAGACTTGCTCATGCAAGCAAAGCATTCCCCAAATTCTGAGAGCTGTTAGCAGCAAGTAATTGAACCCAGGAAGGAACAGGAGCTGAGCACATTGGCTGGAGCCCTGACCTTATGGCTGCCATCCAAAATGAGGACAGCTTTAGGGGACGTGATGCTAGCTTAGATAGACAACAGCATCAGGAACACATTGATATTGATGTCCTGTTTAGGATCGAGCATTCAGATGGAGATGCTTTGCTGCTAAAAAGTGGGGAGAATTGGATGGGAGGAAATGGGGAGGAATATACTTCATTTCAGTGTATAACTGAAATTCTTAAGAATAAAAAATGGGGGGCTGGAGAGGTGGCTCAGAGGTTAAGAGCACTGACTACTCTCTCAGAAGTCCTGAGATCAATTCCCAGCAACCACATGATGGCTCATGACCATCTGTAATGGGATCCAATGTGTCTGTAGACAGCTGCAGTGTACTCTTATACATTAAATAAATAATATGTAAAAAATACTTTAAAGAAAGATGTCCATCTATGATACGGAAGGCACATGATCACGTGTGCACATGTTCGTAAATCTTGCATCCACTGTTTCTTGTCTGCCACAGAAAGTTCATCTCTGTGGTGATGACATCCACACCAAAGCTGACATGTTGATGTGTAGAGAGTTTGAAGTAGTGAACTTGGAGTCAGGTTCTGGAGGGTTTCGAAGCCACATCAATATTGCAGCTTTTGCCGCATGGCGTGGGGACCCTGGAAGTGGAGGCAGAGCTTGATCCTGTATGAGCAGGGCTGTGCGATGCTGTGCTGCTCTGCTGTTTACTTCTGCTGTGGATTGTCAGGGCTGATCCCTGTGCTGGGAACCCTCGGGAAGGGCATGCACATACATTTTTAAAAGATCAATAGGAGCAGACAGCTGCAGAGCAGGGTGGGCCTTAGTGGTGATGACAGAGCTCTTGCCTAGTATGTGTGAGGCTCTAGCTTCTAGCCCTTAGTTTGAAAACCATGAAGTAATGGGTGTGTTTGCCATAGACATTTAGTCCCAGCACTTGAGAGGCAGAGGCAGGCAGATCTCTGAGTTTGTGGTTGACTTAGTCTGGTCTACAGAGTGAGTTCCAGAGTATAGCCAGGGCTACCCAGGGCTACACAGAAACTGTCTTGAAACAACCCTTGCCCACATACTCCAACACACACACACACACACACACACACACACACACACACACACACACACACAATTAGAGTAATTGCAAAGTTTAACCTAATTGTTAAGTTACATCACAGCAGCCACAGAAGCAGTCAGAGCAACCAAGTGGATGTGGCCTGCCAGAGGATCTAGGTTTAATCAGTCGATAAGTGGTTTTGTGTATCTGGAAAGGTCTTCATCATTCCTCAAAACCACATTTATATATGGTCCTGAGTGAACAAGATCTCTGGGAGCCACTCCTGCCACCCACACGCTAAGCACCAGCATGTCTGATGGTGTCTCTGGTGGTGGTGGTTGTCACCCCTTCAAAAGACTTGTTTCCATAGACCGCGGGTTTTCAACCTTCCTAATGCTGGGACCCTTTAATACAGCTCCTTATGTTGCGGTGACCCCCAATAATACAATTATTTTAACTGCTACTTCATAACTGTTATTTTGCTGCTGTTATAAATTATAATGTAAATATCTGTTTTCCAATGGTCTTAGGCGACCCCTGTGAAAGGGTTGTTTGACCCTCAAAGGGGTCGTGACACACAGGTCGTTAGACCTAGGAAGATGCAAAGGAGCCTTTAGAAACAGTGCTTTAGAGACATTAATGCTTCCACACTGAGCATGACATTCCCAGGGCATGTGCTGGGGCGTCTGACAGTCTTTAAAGTGCTTCTGACTGAACACAAGGAACAGCTGGTGTTCAGATCCCCAGAACCCACATGAGAGGTTGGGTGTGGTAGAGACAAATCCCAGGGCTTTGGGGTGGAGGCAGAGATACAGGAAGATCCCTGGGGTTTCCTGGTCAGCTGCCGTAACTAAATTAGTGAAGCCTTTCACTGAGAAGCCTTGTTTCAAGTATTACAATATGGAAAATGATTTAGAAAGATACCTCGTGTTGACTCTGCTTCCCCCCAACACACACACACACACACACACACAAGAGCACACACATTCCCAAGCACACAGACGCACGCACACATGAACATCGATGCTCACTGGTGAGTTAAAGCCCTGTCATCCGCTAACAACTCTGAATACATTTATCTGAAGAGATGACAAGCCAGAGCACTGTCTTCTGAAACTTTTGGGGAAGTTTTTAAAATGGCTTCATTTCCAGCTCTGAGCTATAAGGAATAACAGGGCAAATCCTGGTAGACGAGCAGAACAGCAGGGGATGGCTGCTGTATGTATAACTGACTGTAGAGATTCCTGGCATCGGTGAGAAAAGAGCTCTCCTAGAGAATCCAAGGTCGGAGACTTCAGAAATTCTATGTTAGGAATCGCAAGTGATCGATTATGCAGAAGCCATTGCTCAATCAGCAGCTCACCGAAGCTACTTGCTGTTCTCTTTGTATCTATCTGTGCTTTCCCTCCCTCCGCCATAGTCTAGTCTGAGTCTGCACCATGCACTGAGCAGCGGTGTGCTCTCTGTTACTGTCTGTAAGGAAGCTTGGCTCACATTCTTTGAAAACAGATGAAAATTTGACAAAAGGGGACTGGAGGGATGACTCAGAGGTTAAGAGCACTGACTGCTCGTCCAGAGGTCCTGAGTTCAATTCCCAGCAACCACATGGTGGTTCACAACCATCTGTAATGGGATCTGATGCCCTCTTCTGGTGTGACTGAAGACAGCTACAGTGTACTCAGATATATAAAAATGAATAGATAATTCTTGAACATTTGACAGAAAGCAAAATCCAGGCCCCCATATGTCCCATCCTCTAGTGTTGGTAAGTTGTCTCTGGCCACTATGCAAATTCTTTTATTTTGTCCTTGACAGTATGCGAATTTTTAGTTCTGAGAAATTAAAGTATTCCTTTGGTGCAATTATATCTCACCTGAAAAAAAAAAGTTTATCGCAATAGTTTGTCCACCATTAGAAAAAGCTAAGTGGTTGGAATCATTTGCATATTTCTGAGACATGCCACTTTGATTGGGACCCTTCTTCCGCTGGACATTTCTGAGGTTCAGAAGACTGGTGCTAGGGTGCCCTCTCTGATGGCAGGGAGTCACTCTGTGAAATTCAGCACCAGTTGACTTCTTTGTGTGAACATTAGATGTTCTTGCATACACTTGCTGGATTGAGGTCATAAACTCCATGAGGATGCTCGACATAATCAAGACCTCACAGGGCCCCTTCAAATTAAGATTTTTTTTTAAAAAATTGGGAGAGGGAAACAAGATCTTATTATGTTGACCTCAAACTGCTGATACTCCTGCCTTAGCCTCCGAAACACTGGGATTCTAAGCATAGACTACCACGTCATACTGCTTCCTGCCAGCTTCTTTCTTTCTTCCTTCCTTCTTTCCTTCCTTCCTTTCTTTCTGTCTGTCCATCTGTCCGCCCTTCCTTCCTTTCTTTGTTTCTTTCTTTCTGTCTGTCTCTCTGTGTCTTTCTTCCTTCCTTTCTTCCTTTCCTTCTTTCTTTCTGTCTGTCTGTCTCTGCCTGTCTTCTGTCCATCCATCTTCCTTCCTTCTTTCCTTCCTTCCTGTCTTTCTTTCTTTCTTTCTTTCTTTCTTTCTTTCTTTTCTTCCTTCCTTCCTCCCTCCCTTCCTTTCTTTCTTTCTTCCTTTCTCTCTGTCTCTTTCTTTCTTTGTTTTTTTCTGTCTGTCTCTCTGTCTGTTGGTCTGTCCATCCATCCATCTGTCCTCCTTCCTTCCTTCCTTCTTTCCTTCCTTCCTGTCTGTCTTCCTTCCTTTCTGTCTTCCTTCCTGTCTTCCTTCCTTCCTTCCTTCCTTCCTTCCTTCCTTCCTTCCTTCCTTCCTTCCTTCCTTTTGACATGTGTACTAGAGAGCAAACTCAAGGCTCTGGTTGGAAGACACCTTCCTGTCTAAGTCACACCTCTAGCTCATTTCCTGCTCATTTGATAAGTTGTTCTCTTTAGTTCCAGCCTGTGGTAGTTTGAAAGAATATGGCCCCCACAGGCCCATAGGGTGTGGCACTGTTAGGAGGTGTGGCTTTGTTGGAGGAAGTGTGTTTCACTTGGGGTGGGCTTCGAGGTTTCAGAAACTCAAGCCAGGCCCAGTGGCTCACTGTCTCTTCCTGCTGCCTGCCCATCCAGATACAGAGCTCTTCTCGGCTCCAGCACCATGTCTGTCTGTGCTCTGCCATGCTTCCTGCTATGATAACAGTAGACTAAACCTGTAAGCCAATCTCAATTAAATGCATTCCTTTTAAGAGTTGCTTTGGTCACAGGGTCTCTTCACAGCAGTAGAAACCCTAAGGCAACGCTCCTTACAGGACGTATTATGCTGGGAACAGAAACTGCCCTTCAAAGCTCTAGCTCCTGGCAAGCTTTCAATAGTTATTGTAAAACCAGAATTTCAACATAGCTCTTCTCTGGGTTTGAGCTTTCAGCCTGGGTGAATCTACACCCACGTATTTCTTGGCTTTTAAAACTGTAGCGTTTCTGTAAGGGTGAGGGTAGGAGGAACTGGTTAACTGTATTCACACTCCAATCAAGTTGCATATAAACTCACTTTGCCTTTTGCCTTACGATGGTGTGAGTGATTGCACCTAACTGGGATTCCAGCTCTAGGCACCCATATCAAAGGGACACACAGAACAGGAGATGTGTGGCCTTGCACAACTTCTGTCACATGGTAGACTTCTGCGGGGGTAAATATTATTTTGGGTTTCTACCCCACTTAGGCCAGATAGTTCCCAAATAAAAAAACACAAAACCTTTGGATTTATAGTAAGCACTAGAGCTGGGCAGATAGCCACCCCTCTATGCTATTTTTCTACTCCCCTGTGGTGGTCCCTGAGATATCTATCACTGGCCATGTTCCACATGAGACACCTCGGGCTCCAACAGGCCAGCCCTCGTGGCCATGCCATGGAGTAGGTAGACCCCTGTGAAGTATCTCATGCTGTATGTGACAGCTTTACTCTTACATGAGCAACTGTGCAGCGGCTTCCTTTCCGATGACATCACTACAAACTTGTGAGTTCCACATTATACTCTAGAATGTTCGATGGCCACGACATCACTAGGCAGCCGTAATTTTATGCTCTTTTGGGACCACAATTGCATATTGGATCCATCATTGTCCAAAATGTTACAGGATACACAGCTGTAGAGCCAAAGGGGCTTCAGAAGGAAGGGCTACCATGGAGCAAAAGCCTTCCTTCTTGTGGAGGGAGTCACAGAGAGGAGTGAATACTGCCCCTCGGACCAGGCATGGCTCCCCAAGCAGGCTTCCTGAAAACACGTAAGGAATCCTGGTGCTACGTGAGGCATCTCCTACACAGGAACACTTCCGGCTGACGTTGCCCAAGGTTCGGCCATTGCTCTCCCACTGAATTTATGCCATAGGCATCATCTTAAAATATAAACATCTCTGGGTGAGTTAGCCAGCCAGCGTCCCATGAGAGCAATTTAACTGTTTTCTGGAGTGTATGAGGCTTCTTGGAGATTGCAGTGCAGTCTTTGTGGGGGGGGGGGGGGAGCACCAAGATGCGTGTGAGTGGCACAGAAGCACCAGGCCACCCTGGCTTTGGGAGCTGTTCAGAAGCTGTCCATGGCTGACTGAACTTTCATTCATTCCATAGAGCCAGGACAAATATTCTCCGTGTCTAATCACTGAATATTGCTAAAGCCACCGGCACACGCTGACTGTTGAGTAAAGGGGTCTGGGCACAAGAGCCTCTTTTCTAGGACTTTAGATGAATCTTTTGCTTTGCTTCATCTCCTCACCAACTAGTCTTAAAATGAGGCCTAAACGCACAGAAATCACTGGGCAGGAGGTGGCAGAGGTGAGACTCAAATCTAGTTTCCCCCAACTCTAGAATAAAACACATAACAAATTGCGACCTTTAAACCAAATCTTTATGTCCTTTTGTTCCTATGTTTCCGAGTTTTACATTTGCTTTTTTAAAAAAAGATAATTAGTTGTCAAGTCAAATTATTATTATTAAGTTTTTCCTTATCTATTATTTATTTGATGTATAGGAGTACACTGTAGCTGTTTTCAGACACACCAGAAGAGGACATTGATCCCAACCAGATGCTTGTGAGCTGCTATGTGGTTGCTGGGATTTGAACTCAGGACCTCCAGTAGAGCAGGCAGTTCTCTGAACCACTAAACCATCTCCCCAGCCCTAAATTTGCTTTATGTCTAAAAAGAGCTAGTTTTATGATGTAATGTTATTTTCTGTAGAAAACAGTACTTTAAAAATAAAACCACTGGCTGGAGAGATGGCTCAGTGGTCAAGAGCACTGCCTGCTCTACCGGAGGTCCTGAGTTCAAATCCCAGCAAACACATGGTGGTTCATAGCCATCTGTAATGGGATCTGGTGCCCTCTTCTGGTGTGTCTGAAGACAGTGACAGTGTACTCATACATAAAATAAATAAATAAATTTTTTTTTTTAAAAAGTAAAACCACTAAGTCATTTCTAGTTTATCAGGCAAACCTATCTTCCTTAATAGGATCAGGAAAACTTTAAAGAGTGCAAATGACACACCTATAGGAAGTGAGAGATGGCAGGCCTCCACAGCAGATATATGCATATATATTCTTAAGCACATATTATATTTATTTAATGTATGCACACACAAACACGTATATATATATAATATTGTGGTGGTTTGAATAAAAATGGCACATAGGCATTTATATTTGAATGGTTAGTCACCACTCTTTATAGGATTGGGAGAGTTAAAAGGTGTGTATGTCCTTGTTAGAGGAAGTGTGTCACTGGGAGTGGGCTTTGAGGTTTTAAAGCCCACACCCAGCCTAGTGTTCTCCCTCTCCCTCTCCCTCTTCCCCTCCCCTTCCCCTCCCCTCCCCTCCCCCTCCCCCCTCTTTCTGCCTGTGTATCAGGATGTAGCTCTCAGTTACTGCTCCAGCAGCACATGTGCAGCCATGCTCCCTGCCATGATGACAACAGACTAAACCTCTGAACCCGTAAGCAAGACCACAGTTAAATGATGTCTTTTGTAAGAGTTGCCTTGGTCATGGTGTCTCTTCACTGCAATGGAACAGTGAGCAGGACACATTTTCATACACAACTGTATTTAATGATGCTGTATCCATTGAGTGGTATATGAAAACCCCCTTTAAGCCTGGCAGAGACCAATGTTTTCCTGTAACTGAAAATGATGTATTCTTTTTTCCACAACTTGAGCGTGGCAGATCATAGTAGGAATGATCTCTCTCTGCTAATTGGAAAGCATACTTCTGAAAGAACAATAGATCATTGTAATTAGAAGTAAGCGTTAGGATGTTCAGACAGTGGCCTGTGCTTCGATAATCTGGGCCAAGCTTGCTTAGTGGGAAGCAGAGACCTACCTAACATTAGTGCTCCTGGCTGGGCCTGTTTGCTCATGGGGAGTATTCACCTGGAGGTGGTGAGAGCTTGGCTCAGCCTGAGCTACAGGGAAGAAAGACATCTGTGGTCGGACTGCTCTTCCTGTTTCCATCCGCTGGTACACCCTCTCACTGGCATTGCAAGTCCCAGAGCCTCCAGGAACTCCAAAGCTTATCAAAGTGTGTGATGTCAGGGCACCACAGACAGGAGACACTAACCACCAGTGCCCTGTCCCCCGTTCTTCTTCCTCTTGTCCTCCCCTCCCCTTTTCCTCACTCCCTGTTTTCTTCCATTCTGTTCAACCCCCTTTGCCCACAGCTTTCTCTTGTCCCCATTAATTAAACCCAGGCTTTCTCAAGTGAGTGGTGGGCAGGGGCAGGTGAACTATGCCCCTTTTGTTTTTTCTTAACTAAGCTGACTAAAGTTTTGAACTTGCTCTGAGGCCTAGAATTTGCATTTGTCCAAGTCAACCTCACAGGCATCTGAGATGACAAGCCTGTGTCGCCATCCTAATCTACACTTTTTTCACCCTGGTAGGATGCTTCTGTCATCAGGAGGAAAGACTGGGGTAGATCTGGAACCACAGAACAGCATGGGGAATTTGTAAACTGACTCAAAGCACCCAGCCTGTGGAAGAGAGCAAAACTCCAGCTGTGCTTTGCCTCCATGCCCTACCCTTTCCTTTGGCTAACACTCCTGTTCTTGCCAGCCAGTCACTCTGGGAGCCAAATCAGCTCAGATGGAGCCTAATATCCTCCACTTTCTCCACAGATTCTCCTTTTCTGTTCAGCTTGAAGGCACCACACAGCTGCCAATGGCTTTGCCTAAATATTGATCATACTGACCTAGTCTTCGAGCTCTCTTTCCCAAGTGCCCTTATGGTTTGTGGTCTGAATATAAAATGTCTTCTACAGGCCCATGAGATTGACATTTGGTTCCCAAATGCTAGGAATTCTTGTCAACGCTATAGAAATTTTAGGAGGTGAGGGTCTGTCTAGAAGTATATCACCTGGGAGTAGATAATCAACATGTTCTGGTAGCTTGTCCCAGGCTCCCTTTTCCCTCTCTCTCTGCTTCATGTCTACCATGAGATCAACAGCTATCCTAAGTCACATATTCTGTTTGTTATGATATTCTGCTCAAACTCAGGGGTCAGGAAACCACGGATTGAACCTTCTTTTTTTTTTTTTTTTTTTTTTTTTTCGGAGCTGGGGACCGAACCCAGGGCCTTGCGCTTGCTAGGCAAGCGCTCTACCACTGAGCTACATCCCCAACCCCTGGATTGAACCTTCTGATACCACATGCTGACATCATCCATTCTCTTTCCAAGTTGCTTCTGTGTTTTGTTTTATTTTGTTGGTCACAGTTTTGACAAAGGTAACTAGTACATGTCTACTGCCCTACTTCTAAATTACAATAGCACAAGGACTTAACATAGATCAGGAGTATGGGTCTCTACAGATAAGGAAGGTGATAGTTTGACTGAGATTTTTCCAAGGTTTTATCAGCCCTGCTTCGTGTGTGTGTGTGTGTGTGTGTGTGTGTGTGTGTGTGTGTGTGTGTGTCTGTGTCTGTGTCTGTGTCTGTGTCTGTGTCTGTGTCTGTGTTGCAGGAGTGTATATGGACATGCATGTGTATAAATGCATATGTCCATGTGTGCTCTTGTGTATCTTTGTAGTTCATCCACCTTAAGCTTTGAGAACAGGTCTGTCATTGAACCTGGTCTCAAATGACTAGACAGGAGTTCACTGATTGGCTTGACTACAGCACACCAAATTGACTAGACTAGAGTTCACTGGTTGACTGACTAGAGCTCACTAACTGACTAGAACTCATTGACTAGACTAAGGCTCATTGACTGACTAACTAGGCTGGAGCGCACTAACTGACTAGATTCGAGTTCACTGGTTGACTGACTAGAGCTCACTGATTGACTAGACTGGAGCTCACTGACTGACCAGACTAGAGTTCACTGGTTGACTGACTAGAGCTCACTAACTGACTAGAACTCACTGACTAGACTAGGGCTCATTGACTGACTAACTAGGCTGGAGCGCACTGACTGACTAGACTAGAACTCACTGACTGACTGACTAGACTGGAGCTCAGTGACTGACTAGACTGGAGCTCACTGACTGACTAGACTGGAGTTCAGTGACTGACTAGACTAGAGTTCACTGGTTGACTGACTAGAGCTCACTGACTGACTAGACTGGAGCTCACTGACTGACTAGACTAGAACTCACTGACTGACTAGCTAGACTGGAGCTCATTGACTGACTAGGCAGGCTGGTATCAAGCCCCCTAAATCCTCTTTTTAATCCTTTCCAATGTTGAGTTACAGACATGTGCTGTCACTGTGACTTTCCCTGAGGATGCTGGGAATCCAAACTCAGGTCCTCATGCTTGCTCAACAAGCATTTTACCCAAAAAGCCACCTCTCCAGCCCTAAAGCCATCTTCTTGTGGTCCTGTTGGATTCAACATATAGAAGGATGTGAATGACCCACGATGTTCTTCAAACACCAAGGGAGAATGCACACTCAAGTGTGAAAATCAGAAAGTAGATTATGAACTTCTAGTGTACTATACAGTTACCAAATTTTGTCCCGTCTGTAAGTACAATATCACATCTTGTCCTCCTCCTCATCCTAGGCGAGAAGAATGTGCAGAGAGCTTTGCTAGACTTTTCTAGCCTAGGATTCACAACACCTCTCAAGTTTCCACCAAATTATCAGCACCCTTCCATCCGGGCTCTACGTTTTCAATATTTTAGGTAAATGTGAGCCACAAAAGCTCTGCTGGTCTCACTCTTGGGTCAAACTCAGCCATTAATTTCTTAATCAAGTGACCCAAAGAGAAAATACAGGTGGCTGGACGTTTCTGCCTTGAAAGTATTCACTGAGATGAATTAGTTTAGAATTAGTGCAAATCTCATTGTCTCCAAATTTCTGAGGTATTTAAGTGTGTCCTTAGTTTGTTTCCCCTCTGCTTGGAGAAGAGTGGGTAATCTGCAACCTTCTCCATCCCATCTTTCTGTTAATAGGGTCAATGCTGGTGTTAGAGGTCCGTAATAGCAATCTCATGACCGTGGATCAGGAAAGGCTTGCTTGCATTCTGTAAATGTTATATTAGTCTACAATAAAGGACTTAAGATTTAAGTATGTTACTGGGGGATGCGTACAAAGACATTCTTGTTCAACCACAAGCGAATAAAGTGTCGTTGACTACAAATCGTGAAGAATAGTCACAGTTAAATCAAATTGCATCCAATTCCAAAAGCCTGCTTTCTTATGTATCTTTATTTCAAAAGCACAACAGCATCCTTCAGTAATTTCAAATTCAACAATATCAACAATTGAAAGAACAGAGAAAAAGAAAACCACTTTGAGTAAATTAGCCTTGTGTTGATTTAGTTTCTTTCATCAAGAATTTTATTCTTCCTTTGAAAATCTGTTTCACTGAGGTATAACTCATTTACAAAATAGCACCACTTTTATGTTTGGATTTCTGACAAGCTCACTCGAATCCTGGTACAACCACCTCAGAGTCAGGATTCAGAAAATCTCCTTGAGTGTTCTGAGGAATCAGCAGTGGCTTTAGCCTCAGATAGCCCTTCCACCAACATGCACACCCCCACTACAGATCCCCCACACACACACCCCATTTCTCCTATCTTGGGTTTCACTATACAGCCCTAGCTCACCTGGAATTCTCTAGGTAGACCACAATGCCCTTGAACTCACAGACATCCACCTGCTTCAGTCTCCCAAGCACTCCAGGTCTCCCAAGTGATGCATGTGCATCACACCCAGTTTGCAACAGCTCTTCTCTTGTTCTGCAGAGCTCCAAGATTCCTACAGGGATCCCCAGCTCAGTTCCCTCTCCCTCCGTGGGGTCCTCTAAACTCCTGAGTTCAGAGGACCTGCTTTACCTTGGGGGAACCTGAGGTATTCCTTTGCCTGATTTACTTTCCTGTGCCTCTTCGGAACCAGAGATCTGTTTCTTTCAAACCCTCCTCATGTCCTTTACAGTGTTTTTGTTCAGTAAGTGCTATGAATAGACATCATTTGCGGACGGTAATTGAACATCGTTTTCTCAATGCTTAGACCCACTCCAGGCAACCTCCAGAGGACTCATTCTGTGCTAAGAGCTCTGAGCGTGCACACTCTGCACACGGGGATCCATTAGCTCATTTACCCCTTTAGCCCCACTTCTTAACTGACTTGCACAAGATGGGCTCTCTTCCGGGCACTGGCCCAGAGCATCCGCTGTGTCTGTTAGCGGGCCCCACGCTCAGCTAGAACCACAATGCTAATAATTAACCAGAATAACATCTTTACTGGGTGGAAGCCGTTCCATTCTCTCTTGTGGGCGAAAGTGTTCTTTGAAGGACTATCTGGACCACGAAAATAGAGAGAAGTTTCCATTGGCGCAGCGTTTTAGGAGAGGCAAAAGAGGAAATTCAAGTTTCATGAAATATTTCCTAGAAGTGGTGACTGTCCTGAAGTGGCGTGGGTTAACCCCAAGTGATCATGCTGGGTCACACTTTACCCACCTGCTTCTATTTGTCACCCAAGGAGGACCTGGCGGAATGAGGTTGACCCCCACATGTATAACTTTCAAGGAAATCTACAGAAATAATTTTGTTTTTTACAATTGGTCATTTCTTTTTCTTTCTTTCTTTATGTATTTACTTATTTTATGTGAATACACTGTTGCCGTCTTCAGTCACACCAGAAGAGGGCATCAGATCCCATTACAGATGGCTGTGAGCCACCATGTCGTTGCTGGGAACTGAACTCAGGACCTCTGGAAGAACAGTCAGTGCTCTTGACCACTGAGCCATCTCTCCAGCCCCAGAAATAAAATTTTAACAGTTTTATTTAGGCCTAGTACCAATAGTTTTCTCTCATAATAATCTATAGAAATGTTTAGTGTTTAACAAGTCAGCTATTGATTTTCTCTTATGGTTCGGCAAATTTTTCTTTTCTTTGAGAGGAGTTCTTACTATGTACCCTGGGCTAAGACAGAACACACAATCCTCTCCTGTCTCAGGTTCCTAGGGAGGGGCTAAGTCTTTTAAGTTCAGACTCCATTTTAGAGAACCTAACCTGTTTGGACTCAGGTAAACTAACAGGCTGGTACCTAGCATTATTTCCAAGTTGCCCCATCAAAACTTGAATCTAACTCCAGTCTCTAGGTTAATCCCCAACAAGACCAGCGTCTCCAGGTTATTCTCCAACAAACCTGCACCCCCAGGTTACAAGCCCACCCACCTCCTGCCTAACGACCACCATTGCAGAGGGGAGCAGATGTTAGTTTATGATGCGACTTCCCGCACCAGCCAGTTATGTTGAAGGCCACAGTAGCTTTCCGATGAGATGCTTGCACGCTCACTCCCTGCTTGCTGCTTACTAGAAAGCCTAGCCCCTGGGCTCTCCACTACCACAACCATCCTGATGACCGTGATGACCGTGGATCAGAGGGGTCCGAGCTAGCTCCAGTAGAATAAAGACCCTGCCATACGTTGCATCGGATTGGCTCCTGTCTGTTTTGGGGATGGGGAGCGGGGCACCAAACACTTCCTTGGCACTACACTAGATATACTAAGATTACAAGCACTGTACCTGTCAGGAGGTAACCATAAACAAAGCTGAGGGACTGTAGAAATGCACAGAAAGGAGGGAGCAGGTGTTTAACCCTTGCCCAACACTGGTAACTGATGAGTTCAGTGTGGAGTTCGACGGAAGCCACGGGAGGGATATTGAGAACACGCTTGCTAGGTCTCCTCCGCCAACAAAACGAGCCAGTTCAAGACAAATTAGAGTATAAAGTCGGGTTTATTGCGGGCAGCTCCCCGATGGGTTCATTGACCTCACAGGAGACAAAATTGGGAGGGGGGCTTGCAGAAAGAGGGAGGGAAAGAAGAGGGAGGGGGAGAAAGCATTCAGGAGAAAGGAGAGAGGGAAGGAATCTAAATATCTAGATTATATAGGGAACAGCTCTGGGGGGTGAGGGGTGGGAGGGGGAAGGGGAAAGTCCAGTCCCTGGGCTGGAAAGTTCATGGTAGGGGGTGGGGTATACTAGCCATGCCCTAACAGGTAGGCACTGAGGGATGCTGGGAGAACCTGGAGGCCAGGTCCACTTTGATATGTTAAATAGGTATCTCAGATGAAACCCTATTCTGAAACCCAACAACACTAACCTGAAATGCCATGCAAGCCTGAAATGATGGCGCCACCTCCTCTCTCTCTCTCTCTCTCTCTCTCTCTCTCTCTCTCTCTCTCTCTCACACACACACACACACACACACACACACCACATGTATTCAAGATATTCATTGACTACACAGTCATGTCGCAAAATGCCAGTGTCTAAATACATATATTGTTATTCAGTTTCCTCGGCCACACTCAAGGCTTGTGTCACTAAGTGGTGTTAAAGACATGATCCCAGCTCCTTGCCTTACTATGAGGAGAAAGAGCAGCCAGTGAAGACAGAGCCAGGGTCAGATATTTCGGATGCTTCTAGTTTTTACTTTTTTGACAAAATTTAGTTTACCTGCAAAACCTGGTTCCCACGCATTGTGAAATGCTTGGCCCTCTGAGAGTACAACTCTCTGCTCCCATCACCAGGCAATGGTGGGGACGGACACCTTCCAAACGGGGGCTTCTGTTGGCTATTGGGAAGCTTCCCTCCTAGGTCGATCAAGATCCAGATCGACAGGCAGTACTGGGCTTTGTAAGTGACAGAAACCGGATCCGTAAGCTGAAGGTAAAAAAAAAAAAAAACAAAAACAACAACAACAACAAAAAAAAACCCCAGTGGTGAGGACAAAGACGAATAATATGGCTGGTTTGCCCCGTGTCAGCCCTGAACCCATAGCTTCCGTTTGCCCCATGCCAGCTGCCCCCTGCACCCATAGCTTCCATCCCACGCTGCCAATGTGCCTGTCTTTTTTCTCCTAAAGCGCAGAGTTTCCTGAACGCATGAGTGAGGGAGCAGGCTATGCACCCGAGGACAAAGCAGCACACTGTTCGGTCAGAAAGCCGCGCAAGTCGGGAGCCAGTCTGGAGCAAGAGTGAAGGAGACAGGTCCAAAGCCGGAAAACCTCATCATCATCTCAGCAGGCGGGAGGAGGACCGTTCCCTCCTTGCTCTGGGCCTGCACGTCCTGGCCCACCCAGCCTGAATGATCCCCACCGCTGCCACCCTTGAGGAGGTCCTGTAGCCTGGTGGCCAAATTACAGGTTTAACTTCCTCTTTCCCTATAAGGGCATGTCCAGCAAGTACCTGTAATTCCTTTTCCTGCAAATGAAGCGTTCAGGCACCTCAGCCCTAGCCAATGATACACACTCACCCGGAAAACCCCTAACCACTCCCCAAGGTTTATGTAGCCCTTATTCACCCCCTAATAAACAGATCTGTTTCTCTGGAAACCGGCTTGGAGAAGGCTGTTTCTCCACCAATCAGGGTCCTGTGTAACCCACACACCCTCTAAGCCTCATTCCTTCCAGTTCAGCCTGGTTTGCAACAGCGCCTGGATACCCTCAGGGCAGACGTGAAAGGGATGGGCAGCACGTGTAGCAGAAATGAACGGGACGAGCAGCACACGTAGAATGTATATGGTTGCTGAGGTTGATTTATTGAAATTGATTAGTGACCTTCATCTACTAGGCATCTAGTCCCAAGGTCGCAAGCTTGAGATAATGTGGAAGTAAATAGACCTGAGAAAGATGTTGCCTTTGTTGTCAGTCACTTCTCTTTATTTTTTTTTTAATTTTTTTTAAGATTTATTTATTATGTACACAGAGTTCCACCTGCATGTATACATGCAGTCCAGAAGAGGGCACCAGATCTCATTATCGGTGGTTGTGAGCCACCATGTGGTTGCTGGGAATTGAACTCATGACCTCTGGGAGAGCAGACCGTGCTCTTAACCTCTGAGCCATCTCTCCAGCCCAGTCACTTCTCTTTAATAGCTGTAACAATAGCTCAAATGTGTGGTGCTCACTGTGTGAAGGCTCTGGGTGGAGCTTACATTATGTAATGATTGCTCCGTCATCTCAGGCGACTTATGACGTGTCATACTTTAAAGGATCTGAAACCGGAGAAGCTCAGTAAAGTCAAGAGACCAGGAAAGAGGCAAGGTGTGGTTTGGAAATCCATCACTCAAAACGCACATCACACAGAAGACCCTAAAGCACGCGACCTGACCTGGCTCATTTGGTAGAGCCAGAAAAGGAGCACACATTTTAATTTGGGACCATTAAAGGCTATGGGGTCGGGCTGGAGAGATGGCTCAGCGGTTAAGAGCACTGACTGCTGTTCCAGAGGTCCTGAGTTCAAATCCCAGCAACCACATGGTGGCTCACAACCGTCTGTAATGAGATCTGATGCCCTCTTCTGGTGTGTCTGAAGACAGCTACAGTGTACTTATATATAGTAAGTAAGTAAATCTTTAAAAAAAAAAAAAGCTAGGGAGTCAATTTGCTTCTTTGTTGTTTTAGAAAAATAGAAATTGAAATAAAACAATAGAATTGTTTTAGAAAGCAGGATGGACAGACAGACACACACACACACACACACACATACACACACACACCCCACACACACAATCAAAACCACATCTAATTGCATTGCGAGATACAGAACGCCCCAACCTAAAGCCATGTCCGTCAGAGCCACCATTGTCTAACAGCAGTACACAACCTCAGAGGGAGGGTGGCTCAGAGCCGAGGGTGAACTGTCCCTATGGTCTCTGTCCCTGTGAATGCCCGCTCATTAGAACACCAAGACCAACTTTAGGGTAATACAAGTCCAGGCCAGCTTCCGATGGTTCCCACACGTTTACTCATCTTTTCCAGCCACAGAAGCGAGTTCCTGCTCATGGCTGCTCTAGCTGCTTCGAGGGAAGACAGTTGATGTTGTCAGGAGCCACACTGGGTCACTTCTGGGCAGAGTGTAGCCCAGTCAGAGAGCGTGTACTTGGCTTGTTTGTGTCCCCAAGCTCATTCCCTACCTTACACTCAGACCCACCACCCACAATTTATATTATTGCCAGATCAGCCTTTTAAACTGCACTTAGGAACTGTACTTGAGAGACATCAAAACAATATTATTTTGCCATTATGCTTGTTGAAACTGGTTCCCTGTGGCTGAGGGAAATAAGCCATAACAACCGTAAACTCTGCTGTAACTATGGGTTGGTACTTTTGACTGAATTTGCTCACTTTCTCTGCAAAATTTTATAAAATGATACTGTATCCATTTCTGAGACTTTTTTTCCCCCAAGACATTTGATGGCTTTCAACTTCAAAAACTGGGTCATTTCTAAGAGTGATTTTTTTTTTTTTACCATTGTTAGGGTCCAAACCTCACTGAAGGAAGACCCCAGACTCATAGCATGTAAGGAGTGTTTATTCTATATTACCAGCATGAAGGGGTCAAACACTTATCAGAATGGCAACCCCAGACAAAGGCATGCAAGGCTTTTATAGAAAACTAGGAAAATTTTAACTAGGGTTAGTATACTGGCTGGTTTTGTGTGTCAACTTGACACAAGCTGGAGTTGTCACAGAGAAAGGAGCCTCAGTTGAGGAAATGCCTCCATGAGACCCAGCTGTAAGGCATTTTCTCAATTAGTGATCAAGGGTGGGAGGACCTAGCCCATTGTGGGTGGAACCATCCCTGGGCTGGTAGTCTTGGGTTCTATAAGAAAATAAGCTGAGCAAGCCAGGGGAAGCAAACCAGTGAGTAACATCCCTCCATGGCCTCTGCATCAGCTCCTGCTTCCTGACCTGCTTGAGTTCCTGTCCTGACTTCCTTTGGTGATGAACAGCAATGTGGAAGTGTAAGCTGAATAAACCCTTTCCTCCCCAACTTGCTTCTTGGTCATGATGTTTGTGCAGGAATAGAAAGCCTGACTAAGATAGAAGGTAATCTAAAAATTCCATTGCCAGGGAAGTTACATAGGTCAGTTTTTGATTGGCTGCTGTTAGTTTTACTCTATTTGGTGAGGCCTTGAGGAAATTCCAGGAACAGACTTAGCTTCTCTGAGGTTATAGAGCCATCAATGATTAATGTCTCATTGTCAGTAGCTCCTTCTGAGAAGTCCAATCTGCTGCTTCCCTGGGAAACCGAAACTTTTTTATTTCTAAGGTCTTTATTTCTTAGGGGACCTCTTACCAGACAGGGTAGGCCTGATCTGGGAGTTACTTTCCCTGAATGGATCTTTAAACTTTATTCTCATAAAACTGATAGCCTTCAGGCTGCAGAGATGACTCAGCCGTTAAGAGCACTGACTGCTCTTCCCGAGGTCCTGAGTTCAATTCCCAGCAACCACATGGTGGCTCACAACCATCTGTAATGGGATCCGATGCCCTCTTCTGGTGTGACTGAAGACAGCAACAGTGTACTTATAATAAATAAATAAATCTTTTTAAACTGATAGCCTTTATGTTAAAAGAGTAGGTCTTTCCCCAGGTTTTCCTGCATTCTAATAGTGTGCAGATCACAGAACATTACCCACCTAGAGACTCTGGGTGATCCTTCCTTACGATAAATGTGGGTTTCTGTTTCGGAGCAAATATGACTTTGGGGACTTTTTTTGTACACACTAGTGAAGATGAGAGGAAGAAAAAAAAAAACCAAATCATTAAGTCCGCAGCAAGTTTTGTAAGAAAACCAAATGGGGACAGAATGGAAGGATAGGTTAAATGCTCACAGGAGAGTACGGAACTTCGGAAGTTGAGGAGCTTAGAACTAGTGGATCTACCACTTCCATAGCAGTTAAAAGCAACACCCATCTACTTCGCCCGTCTCTTCTGTGGATGAGCAGTCTGCTTGGCTCTGCTTTGGGTCTCCCAAGGCTGAAATCCAGCTCTAGGCAGAGCTAAACAGTCTAGAGAAGAAAGAGCCTGGAACTCAAACAGCCCCATCAGCTCCCTGTAGTCAACTGCACTTCTCAGTTACTCGCTGGCTGTCAGAGGACATTGTTCTCAGCTCCAGGCCGTGCACCCAGCGTCACCCACTCTTCCTTCACAGGTGCAGCCAGCCAGGACCGCTGGGGCTCTTGGTTCCTGTGAGTGGTGCAGACCCCCTGTCCTTCCCACTTTCCGCCGTTGATCTTCCTGACTCCAGCCAAGGGAACGCCGGAGCTTTAAAGACAGAAGGGATTAGACTGAATACATGTGGATAATCTAGAATAATCTTCCTATTTTAAGATCTGTGGTCTTAATTCCATCTGCTGGATTCCTTCATAGCAGGGCACACTTCCTTTCTGACTGACTAATCCTGAATGAGCACTTTGAGAATTCTGTTCATCTGGAAAGTGACCAAAGAGCTAAAGAAGGGCTGAGAGCGAATTCAGAATTCCACGTCACCTCTGCCTCTGGTGTTGGTGAATTGTGGTACGGCCATCCCCTGAGCCAAAACTGTGTGGCCAGCACACAGAAGCAAATCTTTAAGTAAATGAAACATTCACAGATGTGACTCACTATTTTGGCCAGGGAGATGGCTCTGTGGGTCAAGGTGCCTGCTGTTAAATGTGATGACCTCAGTTCAATACCTGGGACCCACAGGATAGAGGCAGAGAACAAATCTGCCCTCAGATTTGCTCATATACACATACATAGGTATGCAAAATAAAACAAAATAGAATTTAAAGTGTAATAATAATAACAACAGTAAAGAATCAGTTTTGTGCTAGCTTAGCCATGGATTATATGAGACATCAATGTTTCATGTTCGGCAATGTCGAGTAACAGGATCTCTGAACAGGATCCACACATGTTCTTCAAAGCCCTGGCCACAGTGACTGGTGGAGATGGCTCACCTGGGCCTAGGGAATGCCCAGGGCTGAGGTTTTCTGGCTAGTTGAATTTTATCCTCAAGGAAGGTAAGGGGCTGGAGGTGTTGTGCAGCAAAGCTCTTTGTACTTGGAGTTGGAGAATTGCCTTTTGGCTTTACCAAGTGTGGTGGTTTGTATACGCTCAGCCCAGGGAGTGGGAGTGGCACTATTAGAAGGTGTGGCCTTGTTGGAGTAGGTGTGTCACTGTGGGGTGGGCTTGGAGACCCTCCTCCTAGCTGCCTGAGGATAAACAGGTAGATGAAGATGTAGAACTCTCAGCTTTGCCTGAACCATGCCTGCCTGGATGCTGCCATGCTCCTGCCTTGATGATAATGGACTGAATCTCTGAACCTGTAAGCCAGCCCCAATTAAATGTTGTCCCTATAAGAGTTGCCTTGGTCATGGTGTCTGCTCACAGAAGTAAAACTAAGACACCAAGGAATAAAGATGGGGGCTGTAAGAATCAATTATAAAGACTTATGTATTTATTATATGTAAGTACATTGTCCTTGTCTTCAGACACTCCAGAAGAGGGCATCAGATGTCTTTACAGATGGTTGGGAGCCACCATGTGGTTGTTGGGATTTGAACTCAGGAACTCTGGAAGAGGAGTCAGTGCTCTTTTTTTTTTTTTTAACTTTTTTTAAAGATTTATTTATTTATAAGTACACTGTAGCTGTCTTCAGACACACCAGAAGAGGGCATCAGATCTCATTACAGATGGTTATGAGCCACCATATGGTTGCTGGGATTTGAACTCAGGACCTTTGGAAGAGCTGCCAGTGCTCTTAACCACTGAGCCATCTCTCCAGCCCGGAGTCAGTGCTCTTAACCACTGAGTCATCTCTCCAGCTTAAGAATTCTAAAAGCCAATTCTTTTAGACAATATCCAGTTTCCCATTTTCCCATCTGTATGTTCATAATGCTCACCCCCTGAATCTACAGTTTTTCTATCAAAGTGCAGGAAGGTTGACAGGGCTAGTGCCATGGAAAATTGCCCATCATTAAATGAACTTGACCTAAATCATCTGAGAAACAAAAAGTTCACATGGCTCTCGCTTATGGGAACTCTCAAACGGATTCTGGTTTAGGTTGACTAAAATATGGAGATGAAACTTGGTACAGTGTTTCCATCCAGAGACAGACACAGTATCATCTGGTAAATACCATTTACTGTTTCCTGCTCTGCTTCACTGGCCCCTTACAATGTGGGGGATTCATCTGCCCTATACAGACCTCCAGACACACCCTGACTGCAGAACTGTCAAAGATAAAAATCTGCTTGGTTTAGATGTAGGAAATCACATATAATTTGTTTGAAAGTGAGTGTCTAATGCCCCATTCTTTGGACTTAACGAGGATATTTGATTGATAGAATGCCCCTTTACCTAAATAGTATGTAAACCTGACATTAACTTAGGCCTTCAGGCTGGAGAGATGGCTCAGTGGTTAAAAGCACTGACCGCTCTTCTAGGGGTCCTGAGTTCAATTTCCAGCAACTACAGGGTGGCTCCCAACCATCTCTAATGAGAGATTACATAATATTTTTAAAGTTAAAAAAAGAAAACAACACTTTTAAAATTTGCCAATTGACAGTGGGCGCTTCAGTGAGAACCATGATGGACTAGAGAAACTGCTCACTAAACCTCTCCAGTGTGACTCCCACACACTCCCTCTGGATAGTTGCATTAGCTTTTTTTTTTTTTTTTTTTAATTGTCTTAAAATGCTCCACAAGCAAAGTGTCTTCAACCTTAACTTTAATTATCACAGAAAATACTTTGTGATAAAGACTGACCGAAGTCTACCTTCAACCAAAGCTCTCCAAAATAAATATTGGTAATGCAGCATGTGCCGGAGGGGTACACTTTGAAAGCTGAACTAACCCCATGTGGAAGCTGCAGGTGGGTGTGAAAGTTTGGGCTCTAGGGAGCTACCCTTGGTGATTGCTGCTGGTGTAGAGAACTGCGGTGTCTTAGTTCTTTTCAGTGTTGTGGTAAAGCTCCCTGACAAAGGCGCCTGTGTGAGGAAAGGGCTGACTTTAGTTCAAGATGCTTCAGTCCATCGTGCTGAGAAGTCAGAGCCTTCTGAGCTTGAGGGGGCTTCGCCTGGCACCCGCAGTTCAGAAGGAGAGCGTGAACAATGCCTTCGTGCTTGTGCTCAGCTTGCTCTCTCCACATAGTACAGTCCGGGATTCCTGCCTAGATGTATCACCTATCAATTAAAATGGATCTTCCCACATCAATCAACATGATCAAGATAACCCTGTCTTAGGGTTTTATTGCCGTGAAGAGACAATGTGACCATGGCAACGAGACCAGTGTCTCCAGGTTATTGCCCCCAAGAAACCTGCACCCCCAGATTACAAGCCCACCCCCCCACCTAACGACGACCAATGTAGAGGGGAGCAGAAATTAAGTTTATGATATTAAAGGCCACAGAAGCTTTCCAATGATATGCTTGCACATTCATCCCCACCCCCCTTGCTGCTTACTAGAAAGCCTTGCCCTTATAGACATTCGGGGCTTCCCCACCACCAAACCATCCTTCGTGATGACTGTGCTTTGGGCCGTCCAAACTAGGGCAGTCCAAGCTTCCTTGAAATAGAATAAAGACCCTGCTGTGAGTTTCATCAGATCCGCACCTGTCTGGTTTTTCCCCCCCTGAGGATCAAGCACTTCCCTGACCCTACAGTAACAAAGTAACAGCTGCTTAAAAAAATAAATACAAGCTTCTCTAAGAAACCCTATGCCTGACTCCCAGGAGAGACTTACAGCTCATAAATTTGATAACGAATCTTATAAACTTATAGATGTATAATTCTCAGCCATGTCCCGCTCCTGTAAATTGAAATAGTATTACACGCAAGACAGAGAAGTTGCCTCCAGAGGCTTTCCTGGGCAATATTGGAGTTTGCCTTTTTTCTTTGATGTAAAAAGTAGTTAGTTTTAGGTTTTAATTGTATTTTAGTTAGGCGAACATGAAAAACTACAGAAATTTTCTTTTAAGTATATATAAATGATATATCGACACAACCTACTATTTAAAAAAAAACCTTCAACATAGAACTTATATAAATGATACATTAACATAACCTGGTGCTTTTTAAAAAAAATCCTTCAATATAGAACTTACATAAATAATTACATTAACAGAAGCTGTTGCTTTTTAAAAGATCCTTCAATATAGAAAAAAAATTTTGAGACGGGGTTTCTCTGTGTAGCTCTGGGTGTACTAGACCTCACCATGTACATCAGGCTAGTCTTGAACTCAGAGATCCTCCTGCATCTGCCTCCTGAGTGCTGGGATTAAAGGCATGTGCCTCCATGCCCAGCCTGACCATAGACCTCTTTACAGCAAAGTTAAGTTCCTCCTGGGTCCATTGCTGTTCATTCCCATCAACTCTCAAAGCAAACGGGCCTCATAGGATTTTGTGTGGCATTCCAGTAATGTGCAGATAAATATGCATCTGCATCTATTTTCAGCTACAGGTGGGATATTTAATATGATTTTATATTTGTACTTTAAGGGCTGCAATGCAAGAGAAACTCCTGTTTACATTGTGGCAATAAAGACAGCATCTTTGGTACTTTCAAATAACATTGTTGCTCTTCATCCCCTCATTCAGCATGCTCCCCTTTGGGAGAAGTCCTCTGTGTGTCCCCTGTGAGACCTCAGGTACCATGGCTTTTAGAGGCTTCCTGTATAAGCTCTCATCCTGGAGTGTCTTTCTGATCCCTCCTCTATGTGTCTGTTATTAGCCATGTTTAAAGGAACAGACAAGCCCTTCTTTTTCTGGAGTCCTCTGAGTTGCTTCTGAACCCCTGAGATTGAGGCATAAAGAGGGGACATTTCAGGGGAACCGTCAAGGGAAAGGACTCACCCCATCTCCCTGGCTTGGGTTTACACATCTCAGTTTCCGTACAGCGGATGGGAACCTCTGCAGAGCAGTGCCCTTCTCACCAGCATCTCAAGGGGCACTATGCAAACCGCAGGTGCTCCATGCTTCGCAGCACCTCTCCCTCCTCCCTAAACCAGACTAGCACTCCAAATACTAGTTTATGATTTAACTTAGAAGGCATTCTTTAAGTAAAAAAAGCCAGCCTCCTCAAATCAACAGGCATTCTTATCAATGTTTAAACTTTAAGTGTCAAATATAACTGAATTTTAGAAACCAGTTGTAAATGATCTCCTGTGATCAATGCAACTTCAAAGCCACAAAGTCATGTGTTCTTTAATAGTTATTGTTGAGCACAATGCTTTCTCAAAGCCCTTGCTTAATATCTTTGCACTGTTTCTCCTTTCCTTTTTAAATTTATTTTGAGGAATGAAAAAGTATATGTATCATGTATCCTATTGCTTTCCTTCCATGACCCCCACTCTCCAAATTCATGGTCTCTTAGTTTTAAATTATTATTGTTTTACACACACACACACACACACACACACACACACATTTATAAATGTGTTGTTTGTATCTATATGTGTTTAGGGTTTGGGATTGGCTCACTTATCAGGGGGCTCCTCCCAGGAGCGATTCTCTCTCTCTCTCTCCCTCCCTCCCTCCCTCCCTCCCTCCCTTCCTCCTCTAGGGCTGTTTCTTAATGATACAAGCAGGATTGTTGCATTACTCCAAGTTCTCTACAGTAACAGATCTTATACAATAAATCTTTAGCTACATAGAAAGGGGATTTATTAAACTGGCTTACAGGCTGTGCTCCCACTAGTCTAATAATGGCTGTCTACCAAGAGAGGTCTAAAAATCCAGTAGCTGTTTGGTCCGTGGGGCTGGCTATTTCAACTAGTCTTCAGTAGATGCTGAAATCCCAAAGAAGTAGGACTCTAACACCAGAGAAAACATGGACTTGTAAGTAAGGTGGAGGCAAGAAGGCACAGAGAGAAAGCTGCCTTCGTCTATGTCCGTTGGATGGGCCACCACGGCCAGACGGTGTGGCTCAGATTAAAGATGGCAATTCCTCCCTCAAAGAATCTGGAGTAAAGGTGGATCTTCCCACTTGAAATGATTAAAAATTAAAAAACAAACAAACAAACAACGCTCCCCACTCCAACAGTTGTACTCCTGCTTGGGTTTTACTTAACTCTAGATGTAATCAAGCTGATAACCAAGACGACCACCCCGGCCATAGAACATAAAAGCCGGAGAGGTCTAGATAAGGCAGTGCTGAACTAATGTAACCACAGAAAATACGTTATTCCAAAATTGCTTACACACCTTATTTCACTAAATTCCTCTTGGTATTTAGATGCCAGATTAGTGTACCCTCTTTAGTAAATTATCAGGGAGATTGCAACCAAGATTTATTGTATTATAAACGTGGAGCTTTATTTGATGTGCTCCTTAAGACAGACCTTGAGTCAAGTGTGAAATTGTTTGCATCATAGCTGGATCTTCCTTATCCCTAAATCCCGTCTTGGTGATCTTGGTGACAACAGCAGACTGGGATTTAGGATTTAAATAAGGGTGATAAACTGGGCTTTGGAACCGTTTTGTTCGCGGTTAAATTGTTGTACTTGGGTGATTAATTTTATTTTCCGAGAACACTTAGGATATTTTCCCCACCTTATATTGCTTTGTGCAGAGTGGATACATAAAGATTTTCAGTAACCACTTACATTCTCGCTTACATTTTTCAATAATTAGAGACTCCCGCACTCATTTCTTACATTTATTATGGAAAGCGCCCTGCGCAACCTGGCACTCCATTAGAGAAATAAATTAGTTGTTGATGAATAGAACCTTCATAACTAGAATGTTGTAGAAACACATCATATATTTTTCTCCACGGCGCATTTTAAAAGCATTAAAACAAATGGCAAAGAACCCACTTCATGTTTATGACTTTGGTTTACACTTGTGGACTAATGGGACGCAGGGCTAATCCATCAGTATCCCTTACTGTGTTTAATTAGCCTGGATCCCTTTTTACTATCCTAGAAATAACATCTCTCTCTTCTTTTTTTTTCCCCTAGGACAAAAGGATAACACCAGGAAGTAGCCACGTTAAGTGCAGGGTTGGTACAAATTCAGAGGAAATGAAGCTCACTGTTGAAGGTGAACTAGGAATTCCTGCCCTTGTACACTCTCACTGGGCTCTTGGCACTCATGTTTCTGGTGTGGATCCTTCTCCTTCTTCCTGTCATCGCTGCCCTGCTTTCTCTGCGCCTCTGCCTAAACTGTGTCCTGAACTTGGCAGCCGTTACAGAGTGGTGACCAGGAGGCAGCAAGACTCTCTGGCCCATGTCCTTGTTTTGAAGGAACAGCTCTAACTTGTATTTCTGAATTACAGTTTTAAACTTTGAAAACACCTCGCAGAAACTACTTGTTTCTGTTTCTGTTTTGACAGCTCAAAGATGGCACTTGATCATAGACTTTACAGAGCGCCATGAATTTTTAACATAAAGAACTCCAGGAAGTTCTTCTAGTAAGGAAGACGTGTTTGTTAGCACTATACCAAGCTATGTGACAAAAACCGACCTCTGTCTTAGGCAGGAAAAGGAAGAACTGAATCTATCTTTCTCAATCTTAGTTTCTTTCCAGTGTTCTGCTGCAGAAGAGGCTCAGGCCTTGGCTGGAAGCAGACACAGCTTCTATGGTGTCTTAGGTAGGGTTTCTATTGCTGTGATCAAACACCATGACCAAAAAGCAAGCTGGGGAGGAAAGGGTTTATTCAGCTCACAGGCCCACAGCACTGTTCATCACTGAAGGAAGCCAGGACAGGAATCCAAGCAGAGGAGGATCCTGGATGCAGGAGCTGATGCAGAGGCCATGGAGGGTGCTGCTTCCTGGCTTGCTCCCCCTGGCTTACTCAGCCTGCTTTCTTATAGAACCCGGGAGAATCAGTCCAGAGAGGGCACCACCCACCATGAGCTGGGCCTTCCCCTGTTAATCACCAATTGAGAACATACCTTGCAGCTGAGTCTCATGGAAGTATTTTGGAAGGGCTCCCTCCTTTCTGACAACTCTAGCTTGTATCAAGTTGACCCAAATCAGCCAGCACACACGGTAGCTTTCTATCTGCCCTAAATGAGTTGCAACCAGCATGCTGCATGTTGTTTTCTGGCCAGCACTACGAATGCCAGTGAGCAGAGATGGAACGGGGTCTTTGCGTGTTATGTTTTTCACAGGGACATTGATCTGGAAGGCAGGGAGTTAACACCTTCCAAGCGAAATGACGTCCTTCCCTCTCCAGCCAGAGGCTTTATAGAGAGGGACAGAGGCAGCGATGGAATCGTGAGGAGCTCAGACGTGTCCTCTGGTCAGGTGGTCCTCAGATACATTCGGAGACTTTCAAAGCCTGCACCTCTCCCATTATCGGCCCCTGCACTCTTCCTGCACTGTGTGGACATCTGTGTCCGGCACCTAGTTAGTGTCCACCCATGTCAACACCCTATGCTTTGGGCACTACACAGGCCAAATGGCTAACACCGAAAGAGCACTGCGTACATGCTAAGCTACTAACACGTGCACACAGATTCCTTTTACAACATAAAGTAAAAACGTGCCCCAGAGTAGGGACTAAAAGGTCCCACTTGTCTATCCACCTGTTCACTGTCAAAGATAGTGTGTCCTGCTTCATGGTCCAGGAGCTCCAGGAATGACGTCATGCAAGACCAAGAAGAGGAGGAAGCCCCCAAATATGTGGGTCTTGAATGCGTCCCCATGGGTGAGAAAGTCTACTCTTGTTTTAATGAGATATTGTCTTCCTCCTCCTCCTGCTCTTCCCTCTCCTCCCCCTGCTGCTCCTCCTCTCCTTTTTTAGGGAGTGAGGGGAGGGTTTTCTGCTTAGCACAGAACAGGCTGGCAAAATTCCATCCAAGAAGACATCTAGGTTTCTATCCAATCTTTTAACTTTACTTAGAAGCCATAGAAAGAGTCTTCAGCATGGGGGAAAAATGCAAATATAAAGAAACGCCTTCAGAGGAGCACAGTGACTACTGCCCACACCATGTGTGTCTTGAAGTTTTAGCCAGGACTGATGGCGATTAGTGCTGTGCACTGCAGATGTAGGGAATGTAATTTTTAAATATTTACCTATTCCTTGACAGTTGCATGCATGTAAACAATGCATCTTGATCATAGGCACCCAAGGAAAGTACTTTAATAATAAATTTATCATTCTCTCGGCTAATTCAGGAGTATGGTGTTGGTCACTGACAATGAAACCAAATAGGTAACACTGGAAGTGACTCCCAGAGTTTGATACATAGAAATGGTTACAATGCCTCTGTCTCCAATAACCTAATTTTGTTGGAAACATGATTTTCGTGGTCACAGTTATCAAACACAGTCTTCTTAGACTGATTTTCTTTGTTGTTGTTGTTGTTGTTTATTTGTTTTGAGCCAAGTTCTCACTACCTAGTCTAACCTTGAACTTTGCAATCTAACTCCTACCTCTGACTCCTGAAGGTTGGCATCGTGACAATACACTCATCTTAATCTACTTAAAACTTATTAAATTTCTCTGATTCAATTTCTGGATTAAGTTTTTTTTTTTGAAAAAGAGCCTCAATGTTTATAAAAACAAATGATGAAGATAGAGGGGAGGAAAAAGAGAAATGAAGACTTATCAAGATAAGAATTACAATATACTCAGAACACAGAGAACAGCTGTTCCCTTTACTAAATGTGTACATGAAGATTCCCCGAGATTGGCACAGGTCAACAGAAACCAGTTTGAGAGCTGCTACTCTGGTATTGAAAACTACGGTGCCAAGACCTAGATATGAACAGCAAGAGTCAAAGCGAGGCGGGGGAAGGAGCCCATATCCCTTTGGCCATTAGCCTTTCACGCTGCAGGGTTCCTCCGGTCCATTTGAATTTATTTCCCTCGTTTTCTCTGGGATACAAGGCAGCCTGTGTTCTCATCAGCTCGCAGACCCTGTGGCCTCGTTCCGTAATGATGAACAGTGTGCTTTAAAGCCATTAATACACCACTCTAAGAAGTCAGCTTCTAGATAGAGGGAAAATGTGAGGGTCAAGAGTATCTGTGCGTGGGTTTAGAAGGGTCTGTGCTGCTGGGAGTCGGGAGATATCACTGCAGTTAAAGAGGAGCGATCCATCTTCAAGCCTCCTGCTACCGCAATCTTCCTCAACACGGAAAAGGTCAGCATCACACTGTGAACCAATTCCTGTCACACAGCAGCCTGTCTCTTCCAGTCAGAGAGTAAATCTTCATAGAGACAAGCAGCCACCCGTGTTAACTCCGTCGTCTGGACTTTGTTAGTGTCTCTTACCCACTTCCATATGGCACAGACACAACCATCCTCGTGAGGCGTAAAGACCTCCCAGAACACAGAGCCTGAGTGAAGCAGGCTAAGCATGCGGCTCCCAGGGAATGGGATTTTGTTTTACAAAGCATATGCACTTGGAGAGGAAGAAAATTTCAATTCACCACCTATCCGTACTTAACGGAGACAGCCTGGCATTGATGATGCTCTCTCTGCTAGGTGTACAAAACTTCTTAGAAGATTTTTGAACAAACTTTTTAGAGTTCTGTAAGTGGAAACCACCCAATGGGCTATATAACATGTTACCTCAAATTTACTATGTCGAAACAGTCTGGAAGTCACTGGACCCAGGCACCTGCAATCTCAGCTAGGATTCTGTAGCCGGCTGAAGAGCGTTTATGTACCTGTTTGACGGTAAAGACCCAGGAGACAAAAGAAGGTGCTTGTCTCAAAGAACTCATAAATTAACTAGCGGGAGTTGGGGAAGAACAAATAATTAAAATGAAAAGCCCAAGTGTCCCTGACGGGCAGTGGGAACAAAGCAGCCCCTGACCACCTGAGGAAATTAGGAGGACGCCACCAAAGACACCGTCCCCAGGAGCTTCTTTGGCTGGGGTGAATAGGGGAGGGGTTTGAGGCTGAGGTCAGCTGTACTCTGGTCAGCAACCTCTGGCATTCCAAAAATAGCATTTAAGGCATAATTCATACACCACACAGCACATCCTTGGTAGCTAGTTTTATGTCAACTTGGCACAAGGTACAGTGACGAGGAAACCTCAGTTGAGAAACTGTCCCTATCACATTGGGGTGTTGACAAACCCCTGGTGCATTCATTTTCTTGATGGATGGTTGATATGGGAGGGTCCAGCTCACTGTGGGTGGAGCCATCTCTAGGGATGTGGTCCCCAGGGTTATAAGAAAGCAGGCAGAGCCAGCCAATCATTGTCACTCATTCATGGCTTCTGCTTCAGTTCCTCCTCCCCCACCCCCCAGGGTTCTTCCCTGCTTGAATTCTGCCCTGACTTCTCTCAGTGATAAACCCAACAGTGAGATCTTGAACAGCTCCCAAAGGGCTGCAGGTGTTTGTGGTACAGCCAGTTGATGCTTATCCCCAACTAGCTTACAAATAAATGAGACTCAGACTGGTTACTTTATTTCCCTTTGACAATTACTGGGCGGTAACCCTGCAAGGGTCTCTGATTCTCCAAAGAATGAAACCCCAGACTCATAAAGAGTGTTTTACTCTGCAGAAGTCGAGCATGCTGGGGTCTCCCATCACCAAGATAGACACCCAAGAGAGCTTGCAGGCCTGATTTAAAGCACATTAGGGAATTCTGGGGGTAGGTGACTATTATCTTACTCCATCTCTAGGGACATTCCATTACCGGGGAATGGAGGCTGGAAACTGTTGCCGAGGAAGTCTGGAAACTGCTGCTGACCCATTGTCCTTGCCTCAGGCCAGGTGGCAGGGCAGCTTCTGAGACCTGGACTTGCCCAGTTCTTGAAAACAGAGATTTAGGCCTGAACTGCCAATTTGAAGACTGTCATGGAATCAGTTTATCTGATCCCTCTCAACCCCTAATCTGCTTTTCTAACTGCCAGCCTGGCCACCTCCCTAGCCGTGTACCCCAATACTTGCTGTTTCTCCACATGCTCATAGCTCATTTCCTCTCATGGTGCCTTCTCCTCTGCTTCATGGTCTCTCCTCTCTTCTCAATTCTCTACCTCCAACCAGGAAGCTCAAAACCCATCTACAATCCCTCCAGTAATTGGCTGCAGCCAACTTTAATTAACCAATAGTTTTAAATTAAGGAACAAAGTTTGCATAACAAAAGCTTGTCACTGTGAGAATTCACTAGTAGGCCTAGACCTTCCCTTTGGGTACAGAATATTTCATTACAATACATAGCAACAGACCAAACCTCAACAGGTCTTCTTGTACATTTTCAAAATAAACTAACATGGTTTCCGAATGAAGCAACAACTACCTCTCGTACAGCGAGCGGTCTTGAGAAAAATCACGACCAATTGGCTGAATGTCAGTGGTGAAGGAAGATTGGTGTTTATGCCGTCTCTAGAAGTTGAGCATGGGGGAGGGAGGGGTGGGAGGGAGGATGAGGCAGTTGTGTTAAAAAGCGGTTGTTAAAGGTTATGTTTTACACCTGCTGCAAACCATTGAGATGAAATTTAAGGATTTACTTTTGGAGAGAATGCGAGGAAGAGACAGTGTTTAGACTCAGTTAGATCGTCATGTTTATTTTAAAAACTATTACGTTTGCCTGGTTTGGTTTTACTGTTAACTTGATACAACCTGTATCAAGAAGAGGGAAGAGGAAGAGGAAACATCAATGGAAGGATTGTCTGGATCAGATTGGCCTGTGGCCATGGCCAGTTTTGATTGATAGCTGTTGTGGGAGGGTTCAGCCCGCTATAGGTGTCACCATAGACAGGCAAGTAGACCTGGGCTGTGAAGGAAAGGTAAGTTGAAGAGGAGTCAGTGTGCAAGCTGGTAAGCAATACTACTCCATGATTGTTGTTTAAATTACTACCTGAGCTCTGCTGGGGACCTCAGGACAGCTCCCTTTGGTCATTTGGTCTACTTTGGCTAAATCTGTTCTGGGGAAGCATCGCAGCCCCACCACCACTCTCAGTCCAGTGGAAGACAACAGTCAGCAGCCTCAAGCTTCATAAGAGCTTGAGGCAAAGAGCATCTGCTGCTCTTCCAGAGGTCCCAAGTTTGGTTCCCATCATTCATGTAAAGTGGCTGATGGCTTAACACCATCTGTCTGTCAGTGCTCTAGTTCCAGAAAAGGCCTCCATGGGGACCCACACTCACAAGCACATACACAAACTCATACAGACACAGGCACACATGCAAACTCATACACACATGCTCATAGGCACACACGCACTCACACACACTCAGAGGTATACACACACACACATTCACAGGCACACACATACATACACACACACCTAGGCATAATTAAACATAAAATGAACCTTATAAAACTTAAGATTATTTGAAGGTTCACTATACCATGACAGAAACAAGTAATATTTGACCCACCTTAGAGAGGGAAAGGCTCCAGTCTCCTTTTGGAAGTGCTCCCACAGGGGCTTAATACTACTTCTAGAAGTGCTCCCACAGGCCTGCTACACCAGTCACCTGCTATAGATTTAGTGCTTCTAAAAATAGATTTTCTGGCCAGTTCTGTGAATCTGACTCATTAAGTCTGGGCTATGTATTCACAGGTTCCATAAGGATTGATTATCCAGCAAATTTGTAGGGCAGTGTCTTACCATATCTGCTCGGCTCTGTCTAGCCCCCTCCCCTCTTTCCCAAAACTGTTTCACAGTTTTCCAGAGATACCCACAGCAGAACTCATTCCTTCCCCTTATGTTTTGCCCTGAGAATGAGAAAGTTTTTCTTGAAAATCAATTTTAAAGCTTCCCCACTCTAACTGGAGCAAGAAAGGTACATCTTGCCTCACATAATGAGTTATATTTTTTCCTAGTTCTTATCAAATCTCCTCAGACCCAAACAGCGTGAAAAGCTATGGTTCAATTCTGAACCATAACTAGAGCTTCATCATGGAAAGGTCAGGGTCAGGCTAGGGCCCTTTCCTGGCATGTGCAAGATGCTGGGATCTATCTACCAAACTGAGGAAATGAAAATAAATAAAAATAAAGGATTATGTCATACATATATGCTGGAGGGCCAGCCTCAACAGGGTCAGGTACTGAGGTGGGACATAGTATCTGACAAAGAGCAAAGGTTGATGACCTCTACCCTTTAACTCTCTGTTACTGTTATGGGGGCCAGAAACTGATAGCTTCTGGCAATATAACTCTTTCTTGATATTCTGGGGCCAAAGGCTGATGACTCTTGGTGATTTCACAGAGAAAAGAAAAGAAAGAAAGTCAGTCAGTCAGACAGACAGACACACACACACACACACACACACACACACACACACTGGCAGTGCTTAACTATCACCTGTTTCATCAATCTCACAAGTGCACATGAATACTTATAAACACATACATATACCTACATATATATGTAGTATGTATGCACATATATAAACATATATACATACATATATTGCATATTTTATATACATATATACATATTGACAGACAGATGCATATATGTGTAAAAACATTTGGTGGATGAAGCACAGCCCCATCAGCCACACTTTATTTTTTTCTCTCCGCCTTTTTAGACCCTCTTAGACAAAAGTTCTTTATAAAATTACCTCATAGATAAAATGTTACACAAAAGGGGAGTTACCGAGGATGTTGATAGTAAGTTCGAAGCAGTGTTTCATTCTATAAGCTCATTATAAGTTCAAAGCAACAGTTTCCCAAGGCCTTGTTTTATCATACCGCACACCTGTGGCCTTGTCCTTGGACCTGACGTGAAGGAATGTTTTCCCTGATCACAAATTTGTTCCAAGCCTAGTTTTCTTAGTGGAATTTATGAAAGCTCATTGTATTCCTTATTGTGCATTCCTTTACTTATTGATCTATGAGGAGGGGGCATACCATAAAGTCATGAATTCATCTATACATCATTAATTCAACAATATTCATCTTCATGTTGATCTGCAGGAAGTTTTCCCAATAGGCTGGACTGATGCTCAGGAAACATTAGACTAGGTAATAGTGTCAGGAAAGGCATATCAGTACTGAGAAGCAATCCTGGGATGAACTCTGGGCTGTGCCTCTCCAGAGGGTACCTATAGCAGCCATGCAAAACAGTGGTCCATCTCTAGGTAGACCTTTCCTAAATGGCTTCTGTCACATACACACATGCATCACACACACACACACACACACACACACACACACTTTATTCAAATTCAGCTGTATGTTCCTGGACAAAAACATTTTCTCTTAGAACGTGCTAGAAAGTTCTCTGAACCATTGCCCAATTTTCCTCATCGGGGACCAGGAAGCTCCTCACTGCCCTTCAACTCTCTTGGATTTTAGTTTAGGTCAAAGCTTGACTTTGTCCAGAGGATGTATTGGGTTATCTTAGTGTGCTCTCTAGAGAAGGGCAGGGTGTGCAGCTAATGCAACTTCAAGGAACAGAGGTTTAGTATTAAGGAAGTCTTATTACTGGGATCTTGACAGAGAGATAAAGTCAGAATCAGGGCCCAGGAGAGCGCTTGAGTGCTGGAGTCTGGGTGGGCTAGAGAACGTAAGTGTGGAGGGAGTCCAAGCAGAATGGTCCAATGTGAGATAGTGGACCAGGCAAGCTTCCCAGTGGCTCACTTCTGAGGCTGTAGACCAGTGATTCTCAACGTTCCTGATGCTGCAACCCTTTAATACGGTTCCTCAAGTTGTGGTGACCCACCGACCACAAAATTATTTTCACTGCTCCTTCGTAACTGTGATTTTGCTGTTATGAATTGTAATGTAAATATTTTTGGAGCTGGAAATGGGCACACTTGTGAGATGTCTGTCCTATGCCACATTCCAAGACATTTTCTCCCTGGCATGTTCATCACTGCTGTTTTCCTTGCACTGAGCATGACAGTCTTTGGAAAGGCTCAGTGGCACCCATCAGCTTGATTACTAGATGCATTCTTTCTACTCCAGAAAGCACGGAGCACAGTCAAGCAGTGTGGTTAAGAGGAGACAGAAATTGAGGCAGGAACATGAAATGCTTCCAAGAACATAACACTGTGGTCCTGTAGTGAATTCATCACATGACTTTAAGGCCGGCGAATAATAAGTTGGAACAGACTTTGAAGGGAAATTAAAGGATTTAGAAAACTTGGACTAGTGTGACGCTTAAGGGAAATGGTTGACTTGTAATAGAGCAGGGTGAGGTCGTAAGGAAACACGATCTGAGGAATTGTTTCAGGACTGGTCTTTGGACATACAGGACACATCCATCACCGGGAAGCTTCATTTTTTTTTTTTTCTAGTTGTTGTTGGAAGAAAGATCAGTTTTCCTTGGATCGCTTCCATATCATGGAGTAGAATACACACCCATCGCACACTGTTAACAGAAAAGACAAGCTTGTGAGGAGCTTTAAACATGGCTCCGTCAGTGAAGCGCAGTTCTTACCCTGTACACATGAGAACCTGAGTCAGTAGCCCCAGAATCTCAGCACAGAGTCAGGCATGGCAGTGCAGGCTTGTAATTCTGTGACAGTCAGAAGGGAGGCAGAGGCAGGCAGATTCCACCCCCGCCCCCACCCACCGTGGAGGGGGAGGGGGAAGGCTGGTTCTGGTTAGACAATGTAGCTTAACTTAGGGAAGCGTGGGCCAGTGAGAGACCCTGCCTCAGACAAAAGCTGGATGGCCTTTTCACCCCTGATTTCAATAGCAAAAGGAACACAATAGATTTGAGTGAACACGAAGGAAAGATGAAGCCCCTTTTCTGGCTATTCTGCAGACACAGGACTCCAGGTGGTCCCTTACATAGCTTCCCAGTGACGATCCCTATGCACCAGTGCCTGCAGGTGATCATATTATTCATAGTTCCAGCTTTTTTCATTTAAAATATCTGGAAATTTATGACACCTTCTCCTACTTGGTTCTTCCTAATACCAGGGTCCCTGCCTGCGTGTCTCGCCCCGGGTTGTGCCATTCATTATTTAAGCCTCCCTGTCCCGTGGGATATTTAGTTTGGTGGTAGACGCAGCAGCATGGTGTCGGGACATGTCTATGTCTTTCTGATGGAGAAAACTCTGACCTTGTGTATGACAACAATGTCCCCAATCAAATCTGTCAGTGTCAGATTCGCCTGACAGAAGAGTAGAATACAACAGTAACTCTGGGTTAATGGAATTACATGATGCTGTACGCAAGCATGGTCTTTTATTTCTCCAGTCAAGGGGGGGCTAGGCATGTTTGAACTTGAAGGTTGGTTGTTTTGGATCGTTGTTATTAATAAATTAGCTTTAGTCACTGTCCATCTGCTCGATTCTTTCTTAGACAAGAACAGTGAGTTTGTGTGGTAGTATTTTGGGTTAGAGATCAGTGGGTAAAGGGAAGTCTTTGGGGATAGGGCACAGCTATGTTTTTATACTGTGCGTTGTGCACACCCCAGCCTCCTGTGTTCCTCACACTGACACGTTGTACTTCCCCAGCACGATCCTCATAGTTCATTATTCCTCTAGTTCCCCGTGGCAACTCCCTGCTTGTAGCATTTGAGGACAGAGGTCTGTTTCCCGTCTGCATTTGTAGTCATATGGTGGTTACTGCCCGTCTCATTCCTCTCTGATTATTCCATCATGTCTGAGTTAAAGGAGCAGAGCGAGCGAAGTCAGCCCCGCCTCCTGAGGACTAAGTTCACCCAGGTCACTGGTAAACTTACTCCGTTGCATCTTGATATCCAAGGTGGAAAAAAATCGAGGTCACACACCACAGGCGCTTGGGAAACAGGAGGATAAGGTATTTTTAAGCAACTCTATTTTGCTGAAAGCATTAAGTAGCATAGCTGTGAGTCTTGAGGCTCAGATGTGGACGCTGCTCATCAGAATAGGTGCTGGTGCTAAATGGCCGCCATGGCCATCCCGTGTGCACCAACAGAAGACCAGCTGGGGACAGGGAAATGGAACTCTCCTATTATCCACAGAAAGTAAGTGAAGAACTGTCTGGACTAGGTCCATCATGTTATTACCTCTTCCCATCAGTTTGTGAGAAGCAATCTTCAAACATTCTTCTTTGAGTAAACCATTAGTGGGCATCTGTTTATCATAGGTGTAAAGTCTGAACTTGGATGTGCTAGCTACTGTAGTTGAACCAATTTAAACTTGTCCCCGTCTAGCTTACAAACAAATGAGACTCCGATTATGGTTAGTTTATTGGGCTTTGATAATTACTAGGAGTTAACCCTTAATCTACTTTTCTAACTGCTGACCTGGCTACTTTCCCAGGAGTGTATGGCAAATACTTGGTGTTTCTCCTGGCCACATTCTCACAGACCATCTCTTTTCATGGTAGCTTCCCCCTCCTCCTCTCCTGTCCTTCCTTTTCTCCTTCCCTACCTGCAATCCCCTACTGGGTAACTGAAAGCCCACCTATCTTTATTCCCTTCAGTAATAGTTTTAAATTAAGAAGCAAGGTTTGCACAAAAATAGCTGGTATGTGAGGATTCACTCATCTTGAGGCAAGAAGACTTTGGGATACAAAATTTCACATTACAACACAGAGCAACAATCGAAACTCAGCAAGTTACATGTGATAACTCTGGGTTATGAGTGTCAGAGTCCTGTTCTGACTGCATTAAATATGGAATTTTTTAAAAGATCACACACACACACACACACACACACACACACAGAGTAGCTGTCTTCAGACACTACTGAAGACTGCTGTGAATGAAGCTTAAACAACACAGGAACCTTTTAGCTTCTGTCACTGAGGAGTCTAGGACAGGAGACATTGGGGACACTGGGGTTCAGGCTCAGTGGTTTTGTTAAAACGTTCAAAAAGCTATCTGTTCTTTATTTGGCAGCCTCATTCTCTTTTCCCAGTTCCGAGGACCGGGTCAGAAGCATGGATTCGTAGCTTATGCAACTTTGGGCCCCAGAGGAGGGCCCAAAGCACAAATACCAAATACCGAACGTGCCCAACCAGAGTTTTTGAACCTGGCTTTGATTAGCAGGACCTCTCAAAGTGATTTCTAAACACTAATCAATCCTTTGGAGAGTTGGGACTGCTTGCCTCGTAGCATCAGTAGATAACAAGCTCACTGGCCATCACTAGTTTCCCCGAAGCCCTACCATTCTTTGTGAACTCTTCAGAAGCATGCAATTGCAGACTTTATTTTTTGGCTCCCTGGTGGTGTTTAGTACTTGGTCAATAAATACTTAGGGGGAAGTAATTACCCTCCAGTTCTTCTCTTATTCCTCTGTTTCCTGCTTCATGGAAATATCTTAAGTGATTGTCAGTGGTGTCACCCATCTTATTTAGCTTCTGACTTCCCCTTCTCTGCCGAGCTTTGCTCTGGAACTGTTTGCTGGGACGATAACTGCACACAGTCCCTTACCTCCTGGGCACCTCTCCATCCAAAGGCAAGGGCGCCTCTTCTTGCTCCCCTTCTCCTCTGGCTTAGATTTCCTGCTGTCCTTGCAGCTGCTTCTGGAAGCCTGGCTCAATCGATCCCATTCCTGTTCTCACCACAAACAATGGGAGGCTTTGACCTCGAGAACTTTTCTGTCACTGTCCTTCCTTCTGTTCCCTGTTGATCTCATAGTCTTTAAAATAAAAAAAAAAGATTCATTTATTTTATATATACAAGTACACTGTCGCTGTCTTCAGACACACCAGAAGAGGGCATCAGATCCCATTACAGATGGTTGTGAGCCACCATGTGGTTGCTGGGAATTGAACTCAGGACCTCTGGAAGAGCAGTCAGTGCTCTTAACTGCTGAGCCATCTCTCCAGCCACAGAGATGAACCTTTCTTATTTATAAAGTGATTGTATCAGTATTTTGTCATTGTGACACTATACCAGTTAACTGAAAGCTCCCTTGCCTATCTCACTGTCAGAACTATAGTAAATCCAAAGTCTCCATTCTTTTTACCTATTTTTTTTCTTTATGTGTATTGGTGTTTTGCCTGCATGTATGTCTGTGTGAGGGTGTTGAATCCTGTAGTTTCAGACAGCTATAAGCTTCCATGTGGTTACTGGGAATTGAACCCAGGTCCTCTGGAAGAACAGCCATCTCTCCAACCCCAGGAAGTCCTCACTGTTTCTTGGTAAATGTTCACTACACACAGCCTATCTCTCACTCCTTTGCCATCCTCACTTCAAAGGCTCCAGATTCTTCACATTCCCCGGCATCTGTTTTTAACCCTGGGCCCTTTGCACAAACACTTTCCTGTCTGAAATATGCTCTCTAGACTTTTGCATGATGTTTTCTCTTCATCCCTGTCAACCCCAATTCATCTTGCTAGGAAGGCTATTCTCGGACCTCTTGAGAATTTTCTCTGGAGTAATTTTCAAGTCCCTCAGACACCCTTTTCACCCTCTGATAATGTTGGCCCGGGTGCAGCAGACAGGAACTTAGAGTAGGGACAGTCTCTCTTTCTGGGGAACCCTCATCCAGACTATTATTTTGAAGCGGTAGGCTCCCCACAATTCTTATTAAATCAAAACCAGAGAAGAAATGTTGAATAGATCTTGTGGGAGGGTGAACACTTAACTAGTTTTTCAGTTTGTCATCTTTTTTTTTTTTTTTTTTTTTTCCTGGAGCTGAGGACTGAACCCAGGGCCTTGCGCTTGCTAGGCAAGTGCTCTACCACTGAGCTAAATCTTCAACCTTTTGTCATCTTTTAAAAGTAGTCCTTATAGGGAATCAAGAGATGGCTGGGCAGTTAAGAGCACTGGCTGCTCTTCCAGAGGGATGGGTTGAATTTTAAGCATCCACATGGCTGCTCACAACTGTCTGTAACTCCGGTTCTAGGGAAGCCAATGCCCTCTTGTGGCCTCTGTGTGTACCAGGAATGCGTGCAGTGCACAGATACATCAGGTCAAATACTGTATACATTTAAAGGAAATTAAAGATAGCCCTTTCAACCCAAAAATAAAACTTTAATACTCTTTCATATAATCCGCCCCTTTAAAGAGAAAACCCAGACATGATCAAGAGAGTCTTAATTTGTTTTGCGACTCATTTTGCCTTGGACTCCTTATTCCTCTGCCTCCTTAGGACTGAACGCTGGGTTGCAGAAGTCTCTGCTACACTAGGGAGAGCCTTCTATTCCAAATATTCGCATGTTACGGAAACGGGGGGGCAGTTCTGGTTTTCACCGACTTTCCCACTAGCTTTAGGCGAATAATGGACATTACTTAGTTGCGAAATTCTCAAAAGTAAAAACTTAGTTGCTTTAGATATGACCTAGGGATTCTACAATCTGTATCAGTCTTCTCTGCTTTTCTCTCCATCATTGTTTTGGAGTGGCTATGATGGAGTTTTTAGAATGCTTGAGTAGATGGGACATGATATGAGTGACGTCCTGGGAGTACAGATCTGTGATAGTCACCTTGTCCGTCCTCTTGGAAGCAAGCATCAGGCAGAGAAGAAAACTCCATGTGCTTGAGAGTAAAGTTGCTCCTGATCAGTTCGGTCCCGGATTAAGTAGAATTTACTTCTTAAGCAAGGCAGAAACAAGGAAGTTGGGGAGTAACACGATGGAGAGTGGAGACGGACTAACCTTGTGTCGTCACAGGCACACTGTGGCATCCTTGTGAGCAGCAGAAAGCAGTGATACTTAATCAGAGCTCGTGGCTCAGAAAACAGAGCTAAAACCAATCAAACTATCTTCTTCAATAAAAGTCAGCATTTCAGACCTCTGGCTGCGCCTGTCCAAACACCGAGGGTCACTAAGCGAGTCCACTTTGGCTCCTCTGGCTCATCCCTGCAAATGCACCATGGCATTATTGCCTGAAGTAAGAGAAATCACCCGTCCCACTGACCTTCAGCAGGCAGTGGCCCAAGAGTTTAAAATGAGCTGACCGGTGCTGTTCATAATTAGACATGGGCTCTGCCTAGGCATGTTACATGCAGGGTTGCCAGTACTGTCCTGCCTCATTGTCTCATGATGAAAACCTTTGGAAGCCTTTCCTACCTGTGGAGAATCAAATTCATCTCCCTGGGCATGTGCCCATTAGTGGAAGGAGGAATACATTATTCATGGTATTTTCTGACGGACAAAGAAACCCCAGCCATCCTGTGTAATTAAGTACCTGTCATGGACGGTTGGAGAAACGAGATACCACAGATGAGTCAAGGACGTGGACAGTCTCGAGCAAACTGCTTTACGTCCAGAGTTTGCCAAAAGGGATGGAGATGGCAGAGAGCACCGTTTGCTTTTCCATTACATACAGGGGGAAAAAAATTCCTACTTCTATGACTGAGTATGTAACCAGGGTTTCCAAAGAATGAATGTGTTTTAGTACAAATGTAACCGCTTTTCCTTCCTTCAAAAATGGCTTTTCTGATTATTCTGACATAATAAAGGAACCTATCTGAGTTCATTTTAGAAAAGAAACAGCATCCCAATGAAGGTCTTAGTCCAGGCTGTCTGGATTGAAGTTTTTATTCGCTCCCCTACCAGCTCGGGTTCCTCTGCTTGGAAGCTTCCTGTGGGAAAGGTTGTAGGCAGGCTCACTGGTGCTTCCCTTCCTCTTGATCTATCCTGGTTGGTATATTGATTGGTTTCTAACCTCTGCAGGGCAGGAATCTGAGGAGAGAGTTGCAGAGGAGGCTCTAAGTGAGCTACAATAGCTCCAGCTGATTTTGCAATGTGCAGGCACAGGGATGGGGGTGGGGGGTTAAAGGGGACTTGGCCTTCGTGGGTTCCACTTTGCTGCCAGATCCTTTTTACTTCTGGGCTGCTGGCTCCAGAGCACAATTTAATAAAGTAAACCCGTGCACCACACCCAGCCTGCCACCTGCTCCTGTAAATAGTTTTACTAGAACATAGTTGCCTTACTTGTTTACTGAGTGTAATGGCTACTTTCAAGCCCCAAACCCAGGAGTTGAATTGTTGCTATATAGATCATGTGCCTTACCAAGCCTCAAATGTTTCCTATGTGTCCCTTTATAGAAAAAAAATTGATGTTACCTTTGGAGTTTAGATAATAATTATTGATTCTTTCAGGAAGCAGCAGGCATTTGACATTTTCCTTCCAAGAACAGTTTCTCCTCCTCTCTCTCTCCTCTCCCTCCTCTTCTTCCTCCTCATATTTTATAGCACAGACTGGCCTTGAATTTGCTGCATAACTAAGGATGACCTAGGACTTTTGACCCCTCTCCACCTCCTGGCTGCTGGGACTGCCATTGCACTGCAACACACCTGTTTCATGCAATACTAGAGAGCAAGAGCCCAGAGTCTAGCATACTTTAGGTAAGCTCAGCTCCAGCTGTCTCTCCAACTCTTTCTTATTGGATTCTTCCTAATAGGCTGACCCAACACTGGCTCTCTTCAGTGACCCATTGCTGTTGAAAGACAACTCGGACCAAGTCTTCAGATACATGAAACTGTGGGGGACATTTTTTAATTCATACCACCAACCCTTTTTTAAAACTGTCCCATAGAAGAGTAAAGTCAAGCTGTTTCTCATAGGAATTTTGAAGAGCTTCAAACATTGAGACTACTGCACTGCTTTTTTATCTTGTTCGCTTTGTATGTTTGCCTGTTTGTCCATAAAGGCATTTAACTTATGACACTTACAAAAGAGTATCAGAATGGATAGAACCAATGTGACAGTTTGTATATGCCAAGCCTAAGGCATGGCACCATTAGCAGGTGTGGCCTTGTTGGAGTAGGTGTGTCACTGTGGGCATGGGCTTAAGAGCCTCATCCTAGCTGCCTGGAAGCCAATATTCTCCTAGAAGCCTTCAGATGAAGATGTAGAACTCTCAGCTCCTCCTGCACCGTGCCTGCCTGGATACTGTCATGCTCCCACCATGATGAACCTGTAAACCAGCCCCAATTAGATGTTGTCCTTATAAGAGTTGCCTTGATCATGGTGTTCATTCACAGCAGAAAAACCCTAACTAAGACAACCAATATTAGCAGCTATAAGAGCTGCCATAAAGATTGGTCATCCTAATCTACACGGTGCCTGGTTAGAGCTTAGCAGATATTAAATGCTCAAACCAGGTATGTCCCCCTTTCCTGCACAGTCAGACCCAGCTCTCAGGGGTGTCAAGAGGCCTGGGGCTTGCGTGTGGAGAAGAGGTTCATCTGATGTATGACCTGGCATTTTGCAGGAGAGACAGGCAGCGTCACAGTGTTTGGCTGTCAGCACTTCCTGCTGGAGTCAAAAGATTAATAGTTCTTGGTGGTGGATCTGAGACCCGAGATCTGCCCCTCAGCAGTGTGTGCTTATGACGGAGAAGCTGATCCAGGCCACCTTCAGTCTAGCACTTACCTCGAGCGTGCTCATTGTCACAGGGAGGGAACAGACCAACGCAGCAATGTGAAAACGTCACCTTTTCTGTGTCGGGTACTTAGACTTCTGTCATTGGACTCGGCAGCATGTTTGAGTCAGAGAAATGGAAAGGGAAAACTGTCGGATGTCAGACGTGAAATCAGTTCCGTGGTTGGGTCTGTCCTGGGAGTTCATTTAGGCAGACATAATAGGGGCACATTCATCCCCGTAGGATGACAAGAGACAGGAGAGCCCAGCTAAAATCTCACCGTTTGATAACATGCCATTTTTAGTGTGAAATGTAATGAGGAGAGAAATCTAAGAGAGTTCAAGAAAAATAAGCATAGGAACCAACAGCCTAAGGACACTTTTATATCTCCAGATTTTTATTTCCAGATGATAAAAGAACAAAGCCCAATAAAGCCATGCCAGGCAGCAAGGCCTTAACCTATCTCACTTTACAACATAAACAAAAAGCTGAGACCGTTGAGACAGAAACGTCGGTGTGCCTGTCAGTCTTACAGAGAAAGAAGCCTGCCGTTGGAGGCGTAGATGAACCCAGAGGCATTGTGTTATTAGTGTGGTTCTCAACCTGTGGGTTGTGGCCTCTCCGGGGTCAAATGACCTTTTCACAGGGGTCACCTAAGACCACTGGACACCACAGCCATTTGCATTAAGTTTCATAACAGTAGCAAAATTACAGTTCGGAAATAGCAATGAAAACAATTTTATGGCTGGGACTCACAACATGAGGAACTGTATTAAAGGGTCGCAGCGTTAGGAAGGTTGAGAACACGGTGTTACGTGAAATCCTGGTATAGAAACACTGACCCTGCATGATCTTAACTCACTGTCAAAATCCCACAGAATGGTGTCTTCTATGGGCAGGGCAAGGCAGAGGCAGGACCCAGGTGAGTCAATAGTAAAAGGTTCAGTTATGAAGGGTGCAAGCTTTGGAGATCAAACATGCAATACTGTGAACACAGTTCTGCACATGCATGTATGTGCCCTCAAGTGCTCTCTCTCTCTCTCTCTCTCTCTCTCTCACACACACACACACACACACACATACACACAGACAAACATACACAGACACATATACACACACATACACACACATGCATACACACACATACACATACACACACAGATATACACAGACACACACACATATACACACATGCATACACACACATACACACAGATATACACAGACACACACATACACATACACATAGACATATACATATACAAACATACATATACACACAGATACACACATACACACACACTCAAACACACTCATGTGGCGACTGTGTGAGGATGTAGTAATTAGGTAATTCTGGTGACTTTTTTCACAATATACAAATCCCATCATCAAGTTGTATAGTTTACATACATATAATTCCAGCCACCTGAAGGTTAAAATGCTAATTTTATAATCAATGTAACTACAATTAAAAATATGATATGAAGAATAAACTACTGAATTATAGAAAACCAAATATTTCTTCATAATGATATCCTGCTTGTGCAGTCACATCTATTCTTAGATAATTTTGACTTAACTAATGAGAAAATATAAGACTTTACCTGCATATCTTCTTGGAAGATCTTTAAAATTCACATGCTAATGTAGTCTTGCATGGTGGTATACACCTTTGACCCCAGCACTTGGGAAGAAGAGGCAGGCATATCTTTGTAAGTTCAAGGCCATGCTGGTCTACATAGTGAGTTACAGGACAGCCAGAGCCAGAGAGCACCCAGAAATCAAAACCAAAACCAAACCAAACAAACAAAAAAAACTCAAAAGATGTTAATGTAGTTTTTAAATATGCGTGTTAATTTTAATCTTATGCATACGAGTGTTTTGCCTACATGTATGTAACTACACATGTTCCAGATGTTCATGAGTCACCAGATGGGTGCTGTGACATTAAACAGGGCCCTCTGCAAGAATAGCGTGTGCTCCAAATCACTGAGACATCTCTCCAGTCCCTGCTTTGACACAGAATACTTTTAGATAGTATTGCATTGTTGGCCTTATGAGTGACTCTCAAATGTTGCTATGAACAAGAAGCACCCAGAAATGGGGGTTTAAAGATAACTGTCTTAAAATGCAGTGGTTCTCAACCTGTAGGTCACAATCTAGGCTCCGCCCCATGGTTACCTGGCAACAGCCAGGTGTTCCTGACTCAGTGTAAAAAGGGGCTGCTTGTTCCCCCTCTCTCCCTCTCCCTCTCTCTCTCTCTCTCTCTTCCTCTTCTCCTCTTTTTTTTTTTTTTTTTTTTGGTTCTTTTTTTTTTCCCCGGAGCTGGGGACCGAACCCAGGGCCTTGCGCTTCCTAGGTAAGCGCTCTACCACTGAGCTAAATCCCCAGCCCCTCCTCGTCTCCTCTTACTCCTGTTCCTTACCTTCTCTCTCTCCATTATCCTACCCCCCCCTCTCTCCATGTGCTCATGACCGACCTCTCCTCCTCCTCTTCTTCTTCTTCTCTCTCTCACTCCCCCTTCCTTATCTTTTTATAAAACACAACAACAACCCCTTTGGCAAACCTGTCTCCAAAAAATATTTACATTAGGACTCACGACAGCAGCAAAATTGGTCTTTGCACTTACTTCTGTGGAACGAAGATTAAATCTGTTACGAGATTTCCTCAAAAAGTTCATCTTCCCAATCCTACTTGTGTCTTAGTCAGGATTTCTGTTGCTGTGATAACACACCAAGCCCAAATCAACATGGGGAGGAAGGGCATTGCTTGGGCTTACAGCTTCCCATCACAGTCCATTACTGAAGGAGATGAGGGCAGGGTGGTGCTGTTTAATTCTTGGCCTGCGCCCAGACAAAGCACTCAAAACCAACATGGTTCCACGTGGAGAGGTTTAAGGAGAGCAGCGGAGAGGAGAAGAAAGGAGGCTGGCCATGGGCACGTGGAGGGAAGAGGGGGAATGGGGAGAGAAGGGATAGGGACAAAGAGGGCGCCAGAGGAGGAAGAGCAAGAAAGAGCAAGAGGGAGAGGAGGGGGCAAGCAGTCCCCTTTATAGTCAGGCACAGCTGGCTGTTGCTAGGCAACTGTGGGGCGGAGCATACCTGGCTGTTCCCAGGTAGCTGTGGGATTGGAGCTTAGAATAACAACACAGGGGCCTGGAGGCAGGAGCTGAGGCAGATGCTGTGGGGGTTGCTGCTTACTGGCTTGCTTCCAGTGGCTTGATTAGCATGCTTTGTTAGGCGCACCTGCCCAGTGGTTGAGGGACTGGGCTCTCTCCAACAGGCCAACCTGGTGGAAGCATTCTCTCAATTGAGGCTCCCTCTTCCAAAATGAGTCTAGTTTATGTTAACATAAAATGAGCCAGTACAGCTGGGCAGGAAGGAAAACACTAGTCCTCAGATTTTCCAGAAGAAAATTTAAACTCGGTGGGCAGGAGACGCAGACGTACATCTAAGCACAACCTCTGCGCCAAGCGGAAGGCAGGGAGCAGACGCTCGGCTCCTTAGTATTCCTGAAGCCTGCAGCCTGGAGGGATCTGAGTCTCTCTGTTCCTCAATTTTAGAGCAAGAAGGAGCCTTAGAGATTAGACCTGGGGAATTTCACAGCTGGAAGACTGCTCGGAGGTCACTTGGTCCAATCGCTTCCCATTCATCAGAGAAGAATATCAGACCCACGGCGCCTCGGTTCCAGCCTTAGAGAGCAAAGGCCCAGACTTCAGCGTGCTACTTTCCACTTTCCACAATATTACATTTTCTTTGCTTTCTTGGAAAAAGTTCAATACTCCAGCTGAGTCTGATGCCCAGAGAAAACAGTTAGGGGGCTCCCCCAAAGTCCTAATGTCCTAGTCGGACCTGGTTCAGAATAATCCTCTTAAATTAAACTGGATATCTGCATCCTTTGAAATTCTGATTAGCCCAGGGTGTTTGATTCTGATAACCCACTTGGGAGGGACTTATGCTCTGAGGTCCAGCAGCTGCCAGAAGCCAAGCTGGCAGCTTAGCGCCAGCCCCATTCTCTCCATTTTATTAGCAAAACAGCTAGGAACAAAGACTCTGGGTCCCCAGAGGTGGGAAAACACATCTAGAAGTTGGCACATAAGCAGATCTGCTTCTGTGAGAGCAGTAATAGTTTACAATGTTGCTTTATTGCAGCCAAGTGTAAACACTGGATGAAACAAATCTGAGGCCTTTGACAAAGGACGGTTAAAAACACAGACTGCCAAAGATACCTTGTTTTTGTACTCTTAGGAAGACATTGCTTAATTTTCAGTATCTACCCATCCTGTCATGGAAACATGATGTCAAATCATTATTCTTTCCTCCATTCTCAATATCCACTCCACCCCGTTGAATAGCAGCAACAGGTGGTTTACTGAGCTTGATAAATTTGTTGAGAGGACAGCAGATGAAAATCACCAAGTCCCAAGGCCCTCTCCACTTAATAACCAGATGCATTTATCTAGTACCAACTACATCCCAAGTACTAAGCTCCATTAAGATTTAATGTGGAGTTGCTAATACTCATATCTGTGAGTCGTAAGATAAGGAAAAACCATCACACAGGAGGTTAATACTCTTATGTGGCAGACATAAGAGAGGGAAAACATTATAAAAATTCATAAAGCAACCATCTGTGATAAATGCTTTGGAAAGAAGGCATGCAGTGCCGCGTGTGCGCCAAACCGGGGTCTCTCACCCTTGCTGTGTGCACAGTGACCACTTTCTTCCAGTGTTGGTGTGCAACTTGTATTTTATTTGTGACTGACACCGTGAGTTTGATGACACCTGCACTATTCTGAGGTCTATCAGACAAGATGAGTCTAGGGAATCAGCGCTTGGCTGTTGTGATAATATTAAAACATCGTAAGCCTTTCTTATTCTTATTTTAGCATTTGTCACATGGAGAACAACTTACAGATAGGGACTGAGTTTCAGGGAGCTCTAACTTAGATTGTCAGATTAAGAAGGCTTCCCTGAAAGAAATGCTTTTTGCATTTTGTGATTTGAAGGACAAACAGGTGGGAAGGAGAATTCCAGATAAAGGGAATTCAGAAGGCCAGCATCGACTGAGTGTGTGCACATCCAGGCGCTGATGAGGAGGTAGGGTAAAGCCTGTGTTATCTCAGACCTTCATGGCTATCGGCAGCTCTAGGGAGGGTTTAAACAACAGCTTGGTCAGAGTCAAGCTGTTCAGATACCCTGAGAGAATAGCAGAGTATTGGAGGTAGCTTAGTATGATCAGGCTCCTGCAGCTAATGTTACCAAGTTTTGTAACATTGTGTTTACTACCCATCCCCCCCACCCCCACACCCAACTCTCGTCCTGAAAAGGGAAGATGCACATTTATGCTTGAATCTCCCTTCTTGTCTTATATTCACCAACACCTTCTGGAGCTAAGGCTTTTGGTAGTCTGTTAGCATTCTGTCTGAACTGTGCCCCACAGTTACCTGGCAACAAACAGGTATGCCCCCCCCCGGTCCCCACCCCCAACAGTTACCTGGCAATAGCCAAGTATGCCTGATATTATAAAATGGTCTGCTTCCCCCCTCCTCACACTCTTGCTCTCTTGTTCTTTCTTGCTCTTGCCCCTCCCAATTCCCTTCATCCCTCTCTCTCATGGCTCCTCCTTCTCCTCCTCTTCTTCTTCCTCTCTCTCTCTCTCTCTCTCTCTCTCTCTCTCTCTCTCTCTCTCTCCCCCTCTCCCTCTCCCTCTCTCTGCCTTTCTCTGCCCCTACTACCCTCTTAACTCCCCTCCCCACGCCCTGAATAAACGCTATTCTATACTACACTGTCCTGTGCAACATGAGTATGAAGAGGCACCCCCTTCCCCACACTTCCATAGAACATAGCCCCCTTCTCTTTATCTTTTTATAAACACATCAATGTTTACCTCCTGTTGGGGGTGGGTTGTTTATGGATAAATAACAGAAAATTGTTCTCAAAGTTTAGGAGCAGAGAAGACCAAGCTCGGGGTACCAGGAGATTTGGTGTCTGACCAGGATAGATGGATTCTTCTCACTGAATTCATGATAGTGGGGATAAGGTTCTCTTAGAGGAGACTCTTAAACTTCTTAGATAGGGTGCTAACCCCAATCCAAGGGAGTCCATTCTAATCACTTGATCACCTCCCAAAGTCCCAACCTTCTGATGTCATCTTGCAGATCAAGGTTTCAACGTACAATTAGTGTAGCGGGTGGGTAGGGGACAACAAAGGCATTCACACAGTGCCACTGGTATAAAAGTGAAAGCTGTTAATGATGTCACAAAAACCCAGGTAATTCAAGCGGCACAGTACCTGAGGTGAAAGGGAAGAAGCAAAGGATTAAGGAAGGGAAGTGGGATTTCTGCCGGAGTGAGGCTGGGTCTGAAGAGACCTGAAAGAGCAAAGCCTCTGCAGGGGCCACGCTGATCTGCAGCCTGAGGCAGACAAAGAATACATTCTTTGTTCCCAACCAAAGGACTTCATTTCCCCAGGGAAGTTTCCAAGCAGAGACTAGAAGTGGATTTTCCAAGCCCTTCAGAGGCTCTGTCAAGATTTTTTTTTTTTAAACCTGTGTTTTTACACCTGTCTTCTGCATTAAACGTTCCATTTACGGAACCAAATGGGCACCACAAGCCTTAGAACTCTAGAAGGTGTTGGTAAATGTAAGTCAAGAAAGGAGACTGGAGCACACATGTGCCTCTTCCCTTTTCGGGGTGGGGGGTGGGGGGTGGGGATAGTAAACACAATGTTACAAAACTTATAACCCTGGCCCCTCTTTAAAGGTTAGTGTCTCATGGGAAATTCTATTAGTTACAGGAAGCTGGAATAGTCTCATTGTCAGCATTTGGATTTTCTTTTGTTTGGTATACGTTGAGACAAAAGGAAGTGGTGTCTTGTTTTTCTCAGCTGCCACATCTGGTCCTGTGCCATAGGCACCTTCTTTGAGATGGAGAACAGGTTCCATGCCTGTTTAGCCCTTCAGTTCTAGCTCCTTGTTGAGAACTGCCAGAGTCAGCTTTAAGCAGCTGTAGCCACATCCTGACAGTGTACCCTGGGGCAGCCTGACCTGTGTAGAAATTAAGTGGGGAAGGAAGAATGTAGAGTTCTGTCCAGATCGCCCCATATCCATGTAAGGGCAATAATTTCCCATTTGCACTGAGCAGAAAGGGGCACTATTTAGAAATGATGGCTCTGTCTTCTGAGGTGAACTGACTCCGTACTCTTCCTCCTGGCATTAGAGGGCAGTCAAGGAGTCAGCAAGGAAAAAACACTGTTCTTACTTGATAAACAAGGCCTATTCCTTAGCAGTGTTTCTGGATCACTGGTGTAAGGAACTCACCAGGCTGGGGTCGAAAATGAAGACTAGGGCTCAGTAGATCTGAGTATGGCTGGGGCTTTTCTGGGAGGCCAGTGGTGAGTGTGTGGCCCACACACTGAGTGGTAAGAATAGTTTATTTATAATAGTAAATAGTAATAATAGTCTGGTTTATAAAACCAGAGATTTGCCCAGACCTACTTTCTACACAACTGTATTTCTAGTAGGTCTAATTTAGTAGACCTGCTGTGAAGCAAAGCAGTCTCCTATCTCAACCGGTATCCTTAAGAGTGTGTGTGGGAATTTTAATCTCCACTAAAATGGTGTTGGCACTATTCAAGCCAAGATGGCTGCACCCCCATGGTGGATTCCTGACCATTGTTAATGAGCTGAGGCTCTGTGTTCACTGTTAGCTTCCTTTTATTTTCTGCAGAAGACGACACAGCAGGAGGGCCCTCCTCAGAGGCAGACTACTTGCTTTTAGGTTTTCCAACTAGATTTCTACTGCTTGCTGACCACCATGCCTGTGCTATCCTGATGGAGCAGGAGCAGGTGCTTCAGTAACTACTACCTAAAATTAAGACAATTCTCTTACATAATTAAGGGGCAGTTTTCCAAATCAGGAAATTAACTTTGTTATAGGAGCACTGTCTAATCTACAGACTACTTTCAAGTTTCTCTAATTGTCCTTATCACTTTCTTTAAAGCACATCCACCTTTAAAAAAAAGAAAAAATCAAGTGTCCAGATGTTTAACTCTTGCAAGATCACAAAGGCCTAAGAAATTAGGAGACAGTAGAATGTGGCAACAATGTGGCTCTCTGGATTGAATGACACCTCTGAAGAAATTTAAGTAACAATTTCTTGAAATCACAGTGCTAGTTCAAGCTGTTGGTCTCATGCATGCACGCAGACTCCCAGCTTCTCTCTTGTGCTCCTGCAGGGAACCATGGGGTTGGCCTGGCTTAGCTGTCTTAAGAGGCCTGTGTCATAGGTTTTTCAGATTATAGTTCATGGCTCCTGGGGCACTATGTGCCTTTCAGTTCCTGAGAAACCAGTGCGCTCCCTCAGGCTGTCAAGCTTCTGGGCTACTTTGTGTTTCTCTGAAGGTTCCCTCAGAAGTCAAAAAGCATGGAAGCTTAACAAAAAAAAAAAAAAAAAAGCATGTGCCCTGTATACCCTGCAAGCATCATTGTATCCTGGCAACTACTATTATATTGATCCCAGAAATTGCCATTATATTCTTTTTTCTGATAAGGGTATAAAGAGTCAGTCTGGAGAGATGGCTCAGTGGTTAAGAGCACTGACTGCTCTTCCAGAGGTCCTGAGTTCAAATCTCAGCAACCGTATGGTGGCTCACAACCATCTGTAATGAGATCCAATATCCTCTTCTGGTGTGTCTGAAGACAGTGACAGTGTACTTATACATGAAATAAATAAATAAATCTTTTTTTTAAAAAGGGTTGGGGATTTAGCTCAGTGGTAGAGCGCTTGCCTAGCAAGCGCAAGGTCCTGGGTTCGGTCCCCAGCTCCGAAAAAAAGAAGAGAAAAAAAAAAGGGTATAAAAAGTCTGATTGCACTCAATAAAATTGTCACAATCTCAATCCTGCTGTGGCCCTCTGAACTCAAGTCTGGTGTCTGGTTTAGTTCCTTGACTCGCTCTATCAGGTAACCTTGGCCCGGTATGTAATCGATGGTGGTTATGCGCTCCTATGCCTAGTGCTGTGTCCTTGAAGGCTGGGCTCCCAAAGCTTCGGCCCTGTCCTGTCCATAGCTTCCTTTGGTTCCCACACAGAATACTGCCTCTGCCAGGGAGCACAGCCACAGCTAGTTATTATCCCACAATGCTGGCTGTCTATCATCCGCTCAGATAAATTGATAAATGCTGGGTGCACGTGCCAGGTGGGTTGGTGAGCTTTTTAAGCTTGTTAAGTACAGAACAAAATATTGCTGTCATGACTACTCACGTCAGTGTTGTTGAACTGGCCTGAGCCAAAGTCTATGGCCACACAGTGAAGGTGGTGGTGGTTGCTGGAATTGTGAGTCAACGCTCCCAAAGGAAACAGCAGCTGCTGTCCCCACGACAACTTTTGGATTAGTTGTGACCTGAAGAAGCTGCCTGTCTCCAGAAAGACTGTCTTTCTTCTGGCTCGGCAGAGGTTGGCAGCTGGATGTCAGATGCCTGACTTTACTGTGAAACTGGAATCCAGGCCAACAAAAACCCAATGGGTGTAAACGAGGACTCTTACTTGCCCTAACCTGAGCGGCCCATGGTCCTTGCCACTCTGTGCCACACACAAGCATGGTTGAATCCATCCATGATGACCAGATGTGTATCAGGATTTAGATGGATTTAGAAAAGCAGTACTGAGCACAGTCCTTGTAGTATACATTGCCTTACAAGAGTCTGGGACCACACACACAAACTCACAGCCAAACACACAACACTGCAGGCAATATGAATGGCACACACGTGTAAATAAAAGCTAGCTCATTACTACAAGCATTTGGCTTAAGGGTCCCAGCCACATGATTCAGGCAGTTGTTTACTTCTAGGGAAGAGGGGATAAAAACTCTGACATTTTCACAACACTTCCTGGTTTTTGAATTGTGCATGTATCATCACCAGAGCCGAGACAACATATGATGACATTGGTGTACATAATACATGATAGACCCTTAATTGTCCCATGAAAATATCAGTGGCAACACACGTTTTGAGAATAGTGGGGTTGAGGAAACAAGATCCAGGTATGGCTGCAAGATAAGATTCACAACTACATCCCTTATTCGGGGCAATGTTTCCATTCCAAAAGCCTCTGTCTTGATCAGATCCTATACTTGCTATTATGTCTGTAATGTTGCCTCCTTCTCCCTCTCTCCTTGGCAGTGTCTCAGCTACAGTGCACTCTTTATTTGTTTTTTGTTTTGTTTTTGTTTTTGTTTTTGTCATTTTTCCATTTTTCAGACTTGTTTTCATCCCAGGACTTTTGTACTTGTTCTTTCTGTCTGGAACAGTCTTCTGGGTGTGTGTGTGTGTGTGTGTGTGTGTGTGTGTGTGTGTGTGTGTGTGTAAAACAATGTGGTTGCTCTCTTGTCTTAGGGTTTTACTGCTGTGAACAGACACCATGACCAAGGCAACTCTTATAAATGACAACATTTAATTGGGGCTGGCTTACAGGTTCAGAGGTTCAGTCCATTATCATCAGGTGGGAGGGAGCACGGCAGCATCCAGGCAGGCCTGGTGCAGGAGGAGCTGAGAGTTCTACATCTTCATCTGAAGGCTGCTAGCAGAGTACTGACTTCGGCAGCTAGGATGAGGGTCTTAAAGCCCATCCCCAGAGTAACACACTTCCTCCAACAAGGCCACACCTCCTAATAGTGCCACTCCCTGGGCCCAACATATTCAAACCACCACATCTTGCCTCCTACAGATTGTCACATTCTCACTGTAACCTGCTGTGGTCACTCCCACCAACACACTGTAATCCCAGCATTCCTTGCTGCATTGCTTTTCCTTCACTGTACTCACCTCAATGAGCTCTGCATAGAACTGTGTGTTTGTTTGCAGCCTGTGAGTTCTCAGTAGTCAAGTTTTTCTCTGCTGTGCCTTAAGATGGGAACTACATCTGTCCTAAAGTACGTGCTCACTCAGGATTGGTATCTGTAATATAGCAGAGTTCATACACTGCTTGCCTAGTGTGCATAAATCCCAGCTTTGATCCCCCAGCATTGTATAACTCAGGCACGGTGGTGCACATCTGTAATCCCAGCACTGTGGAAGTAAGGTGGGAGGATCAGAAGTTCAAGGCTGTCCTCAAGGTACCAACCTGGGTTCAAGGCCAACCTGGGGTATCTGAAATTCTGCTGAATGGATGCATATATTTAACCCCTGTGGTTCATCTGACCTTGATATTTAGCTATTGGTGGCAGAAGTTAGAGTTTGCCTTCTCTGTGCTTCAGAAGGCTGCACAATGCATACATAATGTAATGTTTTGCATTCTCTTCCTGGGAAATTTCCTTCGGGAGCACTGTTATGGAAAGCTGTCTCTCTCCACATTGCAAAAGGGTACTTACAGGGAAAACCAATTAGCTTCAACAGGAAAACAAGACATAAGACTCCACAGAAATTGAGAACCCGAGTAAAGTTCTGTGTGAGCAGGAGGCACTTCCACAGACGGCTTGCTGTCCCCAGAAACTTCACAGAGGGAACCATTTCGGTAAAGTCCCTCTTCTCAAGATGGAGTTCAGCATTGCAGTCTCCAGAACCTTAGTCTTGTTCCTTGCCTGTTCACAGGTCTGGAAGAGGCTGACTCATGTTCCCAAGTTAAGCAGAGATGGAAGAACGTTCTAGAATAGGAAATGTAAAGTACTGAATGAGAAAAGAATCTGTTACAGAGACCAGGGACTCCCTTCCACCTGTCCAGGACAGCATTATTTCTCCCTATTTGTAGATGGGGGGGGGGGGCACACATGGCATTCAGAGTTTTGTAGCTGAGGGTAGAATATGGTCATGTGACTTAAGTAGACCTCAGTTAGACCAACCCCTCACTGAGGGAGAGATTGGACCCTTTTCTCCACAGGACCTATTGGCAGTTGGTCATGCCAACTATTTTCTTATTGCATGTGACATGTATGTCACACGTATGTATGTGTAAATGTAACTTTTATTATCCCAATGTAATTGTCATCTCTGAGGTTTAACTGCCTCAGTCTGCAAACCTAGGCCTAGTCCTCGAAGCTTCTAACCTCTGTACAATCCTATCTAGGCCTAGAACGTTTCCAGCCTCTGAGACTTGCTGCTGAATAAGCTCACCCTTGCGCTTTCTGAACTCTGCCTGGCTGGTCAACTCAGCTGTTCTGGATCAAAACTCTTCTCCTCGGTCACTGATTCAGTCTGGCTTCTCTCGCCTACTCCTGAGTTGCTCTGCTTAGTCTCTAACTCCGACGATCTGTTCTAATCTTCTGGCTCCTTCTCCTTCTCTGGCTCATGCTGTCTTTACCTGTGTCCAGCCTGTTCTCTCTTCAGCCGGTCTCTATAAAACTCTTCTGGTAAAAGTGCCCCCTCCTTCTTCCTGCCCTACCTCTGAAGTCACCTCCTTTCCCTCTCTCTTCTCATGAGAGCTGGGCGTATCCTATTCTGTCAAATCTTTCTCTGATTCGTCACTTTTTCTGCCACTCAGTTAGACATCACTTTCAAACATGGCTGCTTTCTTCTACCAACTGACTTTACCTTCATTGTTTGGGATTAAAGTGTGTGCTGAGGCTGAGCCGCACCATAACTAGAAACAGTTTTTTTCTTTCAGTAAATGACACGACCATGGGGTTCACAGTGTGAATGAACGTTCTGCAACATGCATATATATCTGCATATGTGGATATGTATGTGCAAGCCAGAAGGCAATGTTAGGTGTTGTCTTAGATGGGTTTCTATTGCTGTAACAAAACAGCGTGAGCAAAATGAAAGTTAGGGAGGAAAGGGGTTATCTAGCTCACACTTCCACAGTGCTCTTCATCACCAAAGGAAGGCAGGACAGCAACTCAAAAAGGAAAGAAGGAGGCAAGAGCTGATGCAGAGGCCATGAGGGGTGCTGCTTACTGACTTGCTCCCCATGGTTTGCTTAGCCTGCTTTCTTTCTTCCTTCCTTCCTTCCTTCCTTCCTTCCTTCCTTTCTTTCTTTCTTTCTTCCTTCCTTTCTCTCTTTCTTTCTTTCTTTTTTTTATGAGTTTATTTTTTATTTTTTTATTTTTTATTTTTTTCGCAGCTGGGGAGGAGTTTGTTTTTTTAATTGGATTTTTTTATTTACATTTCAAATGTTATTCCCTTTCCCAGTTTCCTGGCCATAAACCCCCTATCCCATCCCCCTCTCCTTCTTCTATAAGAGTGTTCCGCCTCCCCAAACCCCCCCCCCCAACTTCCCTGTACTGGGGGGGGGGGTCCAGCCTTGGCAGGACCAAGAGCTTCTCCTCCCATCGGTGCCCAACAAGGCTATCCTCTGCTACATATGCAGCTGGAGCCATGAGTCTGTCCAAGTGTATTCTTTGGATGGTAATTTAGTCTCTGGGAACTCTGGTTGGTTGGTACTGTTGTTCTTATGGGGTTGCAAGCCCCTTCAGCTCCTTCAATCCTTTCTCTAATTCTTCCAATAGGGACCCCGTTCTCAGTTCAATGGTTTGCTGCTAGCATTCGCTTCTGTATTTGACATGATCTGACTGAGGCTCTCAGGAGACAGCTATATCATCAGCCTGCTGTCTTATAGAACACAGAACTTCCAGCCCAGGACTGGCCCCTCCCCCGTCGATCACTAATTGAGAAAATGCCTTCCAGCTGGATCTCACAGACCCATTTCCTCAACTGTGGCTCCCTCCCCTCTGATGAATCTAGCTTGTGTCCAGTTGACACACAAAAACCAGCCAGTACAGCTATCTTACTTGATTGTTTCCCACCTTATTCTATGTAACAGGGCTTCTCTCACTGAACCTGTAACTTATTGTTTTAGCTAGATTGGCGAACAGCAAGCTCCAGTGCTAGGAGTATGGGTATATGCCACTATCCCTGGCTTTTTATGTGGGTGCTGGAGATTGGGTTCTCTTGCTTGAATAGCAAGTGCCTTATTGGTACAGCCAACTTCCCAGCTTCCAGAGCTTTTTTATTTTTGTGTGCCAATCAATTATCAGTATCAGCACAGAGCCAGGTTTTACTCTGGTCCTGAGCTACTCTGCCGTTTCAGAGCCCGTCTTTAGGCCTGGTGATTTAGGAGCAACCTTACAGTTTATCTTATCAAATGGCATCTCCCTCATGGCTTCCAAGACCTTCTGTGGTTTCTAATTAATTGAAATAAAGATGCTGTCACCTTTGCTTCTCAATGATGTCGCCTGCGACATCTCAATGGTTCTCACGTCTTCCTTTAGGATCGTGTGTATGTGGCTGCAGAATGCATGCCAACTCAAGGAACTTGTCTATTAAAATCTGCGTCCTTTCTGTGTCCAATGCCTGGGCACAGACTGCAGGGAACCAGGGTACTGAATGCCTAAAATTTCATTAAAGAGACATCTAGTGGGGCTGATGACAAAAATTGTCTCTCTGAATTCTGCATCCTTAGGGCTAGCCGATCCAGTGCCAACAATGACCTCTAGTGTTCCGAGGAGAGCAGGTCCAGTTAGTGGTGCTGATGTTCTCAGAGGAGGACTCTCGTTTTTTTCCCTGAGTCAAACAGGAGTGAGCTGTCCTTCCCAGTTTGTCACACAGGTGAACGCAGGGCACCGCCTCCTAAAGATTTCTGCCCCTGAGCTTTAAAGTTCCTGAGCTTTCAAGTAAGGGTGCTTTCAATGGAGCCTTGAGGACCGTGAGCGGGGCATGGAATGTCACTGCCTAAGTGCTCAGCACTGCAGCTGCTTCTAATCACCAGTGTTGGCCCTGTTCGTTTTCTGTGTGGTTCAGAGGAAGAATCTGAGACACCAGGAGGTTAGATCGTCAGATGTCAGGAGCTGCAAGGCAGAGAGATGTGACCAACATTAACCTCACAGCTCTAGTTCCAGATCCTGAACTTTTAGTCATGAAAGTTTATGGCATAAATCAGAAGGGCCAACTGCAAACTAACTCTACTTGTCTTGCCCTCCTTTTCCTTCTTTGCTCCCTGTCTTAGTTAGGGTTTTACTGCTGTGAACAGACACCATGACCAAAGTCACTCTTATAAGGACCACATTTAATTGGGGCTGGCTTACAGGGTCAGAGGTTCAGTCCGTTATCATCAAGGTGGGAGCATGGCAGCATCCAGGCAGGCGTGGTGCAGGAGGAGCTGGGAGATCTACATCTTCACCTGAAGGCTTTAGGAGAATACTAGCTTCCAGGCAGCTAGCATAAGGGTTTTAAAGCCCACAGACACAGTGACACACTTATTCCAACAAGACCACATCTCCTAATAGTGCCCAGCATATATAAACAGTCACACTTCCCTCCTCCCTCCTTTCTCCCCCTTCCTTCCTTGTTCTTTCTATCTCCACTCCTCTCTTTTCCTTTATTTCTTCCAGGTTTCTGACATGCTTTACAGCAGACCTGAGACTTTGTAAGTAAGGGAGACCCAAAGAAACAGGGAAGCTGCTCTCTCTCTCTCTCTCTCTCTCTCTCTTTCTCTTTCTGTGTGTGTGTGTGTGTGTGTGTGTGTGTGTTTGTGTGATCGTCTATGTACTTGGAAAAGCAGCAGAGTCCAACCAACCCTGTCATTGTTACCCCTTTCCCTGTGAAACAAGTCCTAAGATTCTCACAGGAGATCAACTTCCTTCAATCCACAGGGGGAAAAAAAAAACAACAACAACAAAAAAAAACTATCCTTGTCTTTGATGAACCGGCACAGCCAGCCCTGCGGTGACCCCACCCCACTGCCCTGTTTCTTACTGCTCAGTTATAACTTGTCTAAAGATTCCTCCCATGGCTCGCTGCTTCTCTTTCAAAGTCTGTATAAAGAAAATGCAGGTTTGAAGCCGCACTGGTGAACTGTTTGCTTTACAAACAAGATGGCTCGAGTTACATCTCTAGAACCCACGTTTACCACAAACAAGTGAAAAAGCTGGGTTGTGGCAGTGCGTACTTTTGAGAGAACACATCTAGGGTTCAGATGCCATCTTAGAGAAGCTGACCTAAGGTTGGAACTGAGTTAACTAACAGGCCGGTACCTAGCACCAGTTTCCAGGTTATTCCCTCAACAAATCTGCACCACCAGGTTACAAACTTACCCCTGACACTTTGCTTCCTAACAACCTCCAATCAGGAGGAATGCAGAGGTTTGGCTCCCTGCTCAGCCAATTGTGTTAAAGACTGTAATAGCCCGCCCCTTCCCCCCCAGTTAGATGCTTGCGGGGCTAGGCACCTCCACCCCTTGCTTGCCTATAAAATCTTGTCCTGAGGAGAGTTCTGGGCTGCTTCACCAAACCGTCCTGTGGGTCTGCCGTAAGTAAGCTGAGGCTGGGGCTTGTGAATAAAGTGACACGAACACAATTGCTCCTGGTTGTCTTTTGGGCTCTCGAACACTTCCTGGTCAACACTTTTAACCTCAATGCTGGGGAATCAGAGACAGGCTGATCTTTGGGGTCTGCTTGACTGTCATTTCCATGAGAGACTCTGTCTCAAACAAAAACAAACCAACCAAGGTGGGTGATGTCTGAGGAATCCTCTGGGGATACACACACACACACACACACACACACACACACACACACACACACACACACCCCGCCCCACCCTAGGCTTTTCTGTTTCCTTGAGTTTCTCTTTCTCATGAAGTCTCCTATCTGCTGTGAAGCATGTCCCATGAGTCTGTATGCTGTGGCATTGTTCTTCTGTCTGTCCTAGAGCCTTCGCTTGGCTATGAACCTGGCGATGAGCCAGAAATCTCCCCCTCTCCTGTACAGTACATTTCTTTCTTTGTTCCCCCAGCCAGCACACGTATCTGTTCTCCATCAGGAGCTATGGCGTTTGCTATGGGAGTGGATTTCTCCTTGTCAGGATTATACTTTTAATGGCATTTTGACAAGCAGGGGGACTTGCTCCTGACAAGTGCTAAATGATCTCCAGCAGGAAATCAAAGCACATATTTCACATGTCACCATGGGTAATGGCTTTTCTTGGGTGGTATCCAGTCCTGGGAACTGATGCCATCTTTTTTCCTCTGGATGAAAATTGTTACTGTTGTTTTTTTTTTTCCCCCTGATCTTAAATTGTCCTGTCTGAAGATTTCCAACTCTGCTGAGCAAGTCAGCCTGACACACAGAGGTTAAGCGACTCATGCAAGCCGAGAGGAACCTTCAGAAGCTTTTTATCTGATTATAGTGTCTGCAGTGCTTGGCTTTCCACCCATAAACAGGGTTTCATCCTTTAAGATTTTATGCTTTATTTCTGTCTCAGTTTTGAGCTAGGACCAGGAAGGAATTCTCCAGACCTTTCAGTAAAAATCTATGATTAGGCCGTAAGTGGGTGGGAGGGTGGGGCTGTGGCAGGAGTGGCTGAAGAGATGTTTTACAGAGATCTCTCCTTGGCGTGTAAACGACTCGTGTCTGCCCTAAGCTGTCAGTTGGGAAATCTCTCTTCCCTTCTCTGGAGGCGCTGCCAAGTTCCTTGTCATTTTCCTGGACTAGACCACCATGTTCAGTCCTCCCCACACAGCGATCTGAACTCTGGTGGGCAGCGAGTTCAAGCATAGCCGTCCAGGGGCCCTTTGGAGTCACCAATAAGGAGCACAAAGGTATGACCTGCGTTTTAGCTGTGCTTGGCTATTCTCTGCGCCACACAGCTAACCTTCTTTGGGAGTTCAGCTGCATCTCCTTGCCGAAGTGATCATCTCAGCTGGGGCTGTTGACTGTTTACACCCACCCGAGAAGGGGTGGAGAGGGTCACAAGACGCTGGAGTATCCCGTAGCTCTCTACCACCTGCTGTATGTAAGCTGCCTTATCTGCATGTGGCCTGGACTATACCGCCTGGGGAAGACTGAGGGTTGCGTGGGCGGTGAAGGAATGTCTCCACCTATTCAGCTACTGGAAGCTTTCATTCCTACCCCGTACCTGGCTTTCCAGTGCTCCCTTTTGGGGTGGAGCACCAGCACCCCTGTCCGGAACCCCTAGCCAATGCTCTGTGAATAAACCTAGTAAATTCAAGGGGTCCCCAGAGTGAATTTTTGTGAGATAGGGTCTCGATTTGTCAGCATAGAGACCTTAGGAGAAGTGGCAGATGTTGTTTACCCGGTCCCTACCTGGGAGGCCGTTTAGCAAGGCGTGTCACCTAAACCTGCAGCCCCGCCCCTAGCCACTGCCGATGGTGCAGAGGGATGCTGCACCTGAAGGTGTTCATTAAACCTGCTGTATCCAGACACACCCTCACTTTTTAGTTGAGAACCAGTACATTCATTCCTCTTTGCCTCAGAGGACTGTGAGTTGGGTTTTTATCGCACTTCACTGAAAGCGCCCTGAGCTAATGCAACACAAACGCAGCAATTTCTAGTCTCTCTCAGAAGACGGCTTTCTGCATCCATCGGAACCCTGAACGTCTTCAGCTCAAATTATCCCTCATGCCAAAGTGACAGTCTTTGGGGCATCATGTTTTATGCACCATTTCATCAAAAAGAGAGCACAGGAAGAAACGGGACGGGGGAGGGATGTGCTCAACCTTTATTTTTATTTTTTATTTTATTTATGTAAGTACACTGTAGCTGTCAGACAAACCAGAAGAGGGCATCAGATCCCATTACAGATGGTTGCGAGCCACTATGTGGTTGCTGGGAACTCAGGACCTCTGAAAGAGCAGTCAGTGCTCTTAACCACTGAGCCATCTCTCCACCTCCTCCCAACCCCCCTCTTTTTGTGCTCAACTTTTAAACTTGTACAAAAATTTAGAATATTTTAACCACTTAGACAGACAACAAAATTCAGTGAATAAGAAGTTTAACAAGGCACGCTTTCTGTTCCCAAGAACCTTGCAGTTCAAACAGTAAGAAAGGACAGTGAGGCACTTCCAGTAAGAACGGAGAAGACGGTAAGTAGATGGGTGTGTACTTCTGTCACAAGGATAATCAGGATTCTTTCAGAGCATAGATGGCCGCTCACAATCCCCAGCCATTCTGCACAGTTCGGCCCAGCTCCTATGACAACGAAAGAAAAGCAGACATTGCACATACATAGAGCTGTCCCTCCTGGCAAGCTACGCATGAGGAGACCTGGGGACACTCAAAGTGGTTCTGGCCTGTCAAGAACCAGAGTGTTACATTTGGGAGTCATGATTTACTTACTTATCTTTTTGAGTATAAGCTAATTATCTTGAACAACATAACTCATCGTGCTGGGTACTGGGATGTTGCCGTGCACTCTACCAAGTTGATCAGGCTAAATGCAGTTCCTTTTGAAAGGAGAATTATACGAATTCTAGGTTTGGAGATACAAAATTAAAAGAATAAACCCCAAAAGGCCACAGACCGAGGGCTAAGCCCTACAGCCAGGACTAGCAGGCCATAAAGATAAAGGAGCACAGGAAACACTGTCTAGGCAGGACTGGCAAGCCATAAAGATAAGGAAAGGAATGCAGAACAGACCAGGAGTACCAGATCTGACTCACAGGCCACCTGGCAGGAAGAGATAAGCCCCCAGCCCCCGACATCCAGGACGCCCCAAACCTGCCAATGTGTGTAGCTATACCTTATTACCTCATCATGTGAAATAGCCAATCATATGTGAACATGTCTATGTGCCTTGTTTGAATCCACCAATCCCCGTAACTATGCATCTGCTTCTGTACGCCCGCTTCTGCTTCCCCAAACCCTATAAAAGCCCCATGCTGGAGCTGCTGGGCGCGCAAGTCCTCCGAAGAGACTGTGTGCCCGCAGGTACCTGTGTTTTCCAATAAACCCTCTTGCTGATTGCATCCGAGTGGACTCGGCTCGGTCATTGGGCGCTTGGGACTCCTCCTGAGGGAAAGGTCCTCTCCAGGGGTCTTTCACTTTAAAGTCAACCAGAGCTGTTAAAATAACTCAATGGAACGGCCGCTTGGTCAAGATGGCTCCAAGGTGATTTAAATGAAATTTAAGATTCTCCAGGTCAGAAGCAGCTGACTGGGTGTCATTGCAGCCAGAATTTTTTTTTTTTTTGCATCAAAATATGGCAAAGATCTGAACCTGCACAGTCAAACATTTCCCTGCTCCTGTTGCACTGTGAATGCTGTCCTCACAGACTGCTTCGGTGCACCCCACACTGCTTTGTCTGTAGCTGTCTAATGGAGGAGTTACCTCCTGATCAAAAAGACTTTACACATAGTGTATGTACGTTTCTTTCTTTAACAGACTCGTCCTGAATGCCCTCTACCTGGGTGTGTCTCCAGTGAAATGGAAGGCACGCTAAGACGTTATGCCCTGATGCTCTTGCTGCTAACATAGTTCCAGACTGGCTCTGTTGACCATGCAGCCCTTGCTGTCACTTTGTTCAATTCTGATCTCTGTAAGATGGGAGGCTCATGTCACCAAGCCTCACATGCCATCATCTGTAAGACCGTGTCAAGCAAACAAGTAAGGTTAAGTAAGGAAGGCTGTCACTGGTCTGGAGAGATGGCTCAGCGCTGACTGTTCACAGCCATCTGTAATGGGATCTGATGCCCTTTTCTGGTGTGTCTGAAGACAGCGACAGTGTGCGTGAAATAAATAAACAGGTTTTTGTTTTTGTTTTTTTTTTTTTAAACAGGAAGGCTGTCACTAGGAATGTTTCAGAGACAGCCCAGACCCATATTGAAAGAGAACTCTTTGCAACTACCTAGAAGAGACTGTGGCTCAATTGATCAGACAGTGGATGTCCAGTGTCTACCACAATGTTGCGCAATAATTCTGCCATCGTGTATAGACATTTTTAGGGGATATTCTGTCTTGGTAGGGCTTTCATTGCTTGAAGAGTCATCATGACTGTGGCAATTAGGAAGGAAGAAATATAATTGGGGCTGGCATACAATTCCGAGATTTAGTCCATCGTCATCACGTCAGGAAGCATGGTGGCAGGAAGACGTGGTGCTGGAGAGGTAGCTGGGAGTTCTATATCCGGATCCTCAGGCAGCACGGAGAGAAGAGGGAGTGACTGGGCTGGAACCTCTGAAACCTCAAAGTCCACAGCCAATGACGCACTTTCTCTGTCAGCCACGTCTAATAGTGCCTCTCCCTAGGGGCCTGTGGGGGTTCATTTGTATTCAAACCACCATGTATTCCTTCAGCAAAGTAGTAGCCAGGGATCTAAGGACATGACCTCCAGAGTCCAAAGGTGAGTGTGAAACAAAAACTGAGTCCCCAACTCTTGTGACGATTACACCATTGTACATGCAGGCTGGCTCCGAACCTGTTGACCTACTGCTCTTTCCCATTTCCCTCAGAACCTCACAGAAGATCTTTCTCTCCACAGGTGGCTATTTCCTTCACAGTTCAACTTTTCGGTGGAACTGTGTTTTCCAGCTGCCACGGTTGCATTTAAATTTCACCAGCTGTTCCCTGTGACCATTAGAATACTTTTGGCAACAGCGGTGGCTTCAGGAGAGAGATGATGTTACCTCATCTTCCTTGAATAAGAGAGATACTTGCATTGTGCACTAAACATGTCTTCTTCCTGGGCGTCCCTTAGGTGGGGTAGTTTATTGGTTATGACAGTTATCAGTACAGATTCTATTGCACGTGCTAAAGGCTGACACTAAGATGCTATCGTTCCTTCATGGAAGCTCTCTGGGACAGGGGAATGTGGGGTACGTGGGGTATGTGGAGTACATGGGGTATGTGGAGTACATGGGGTATGTGGGGTACGTGGGGGTATGTGAGGTACATGGGGTATGTAGGTATGTGGGGTGTGTGGGGTATGTGGAGTACATGGGGTACGTGGGGCACGTGGGGTACGTGAGGTACATGGGGTACATGGGGTATGTGGGGTACATGGGGTAAGTGAGGTACGTGGGGTACGTGGGGTATGTGGGGTACATGGGGTATGTGGGAGTACGTGGGGTAAGTGGGGTATGTGGGGTACATGGGGTACATGGGGTATGTGGGGTGTGTGAGGTATGTGGGGTACATGGGGTACGTGGGGTACATGGAGTGTGTGGGAGTATGGTTTTTTTTCCCCCAAGCTTTCTGCTTTTTAGCTTATTTCTATACAGCTTCAGGTGACTTTCTTTCCCAAAGTACGTTTTCCATCTTCCTCAGATGCTGCTTATAGAAAGAATTTGCATATAGCTAATTTAAAAAAAAAGGATTTGAGAAAACAAGGGGCTTAATTCTTGCTGAGCACAGCAGATTTTTTTGTAAAGATTTATTTTATGTACGTGAGCACACAGTTGCTTTCTTCAGAACACACAGCAGAGTTTTCAAACCTAGAAGTTTCAGCCATTGGTTTCTAGCAGAGATGACGTCAGGTCTCCTTCACTGGTGATATCTCTTGAGTTCTTCTCTCCCAGGTCTCCAGATCTGTCTCCCTGAAATGCTTTCTCCCAGGTCCTCATTTCCTCTAACAATTTTATGTCCCCAGTTTCTCAGTCTGCTTTTGGCTGTGGGTTACCACAGCATGAGGAACTGTGTTAAAGCGTCACAGCAGGGAAGGTTGAGAACCCCTGCTTTAATCTCAGTACTTTCCTCATTGACAAAGCTTTCTAAGAAATTCCCAGGCAGGTCAGTGTAGCTATAAAGGCCTGCCATCATGCACGCTTCCCCTAAGGTACGTTCTAATCTAAAACAGATGAGACCTGAAACGGTCTCATGACACTGGTGGACAAGGCCTTTCACCTCCATGCTGTGTACCAGCTGGGCTGCATCATGTGACCTCATTTAGTGAAGCCGTCAATGTCATGAGTGTCTTCAGGGAGTCATCGACCTGGACCAAACCACTGATAAACAGTTCTTGCTTTTGCGCTTTTGGAAGGCAGCTACCATGCTACTTGCTTACCATTGTTTTGGATCCAGATGTTTCCTGCTCCAATGGGCTGTGAATACAAAACAGACGTGTAAACACTGTAAGCCCTGGTGTCTCTGAGGTCCCTCCATCTGCATTTCATAGGGCTCTAGAAAGTATCCTCTGCCAATTTATCACCAGGGTCTCATGACTGCCCCACACCCCTGCAGAGCAGAACGTCATTGGTGGCTTCCCCTGCTCCTTCAGTCTCTAACTCCAGCTCCTGAGAGGCCAAATCTTTTAAGTTTAGACTCCATTTTAGAGAACCTGATCTGTTTGAACTCAGGTAAACTAACAGTCTAGCATTAGTTTCCAAGTTGACGCCCAACAAAACCTGAATCTAGCTCCAGTTTCTAGGCGAATCCCCAACAAGACCAGCATCTCCAGGTTACACCCTCAACAAGACCAGCGTCTCCAGGTTATTCCCCAACAAACCTGCACCCCCAGGTTACAAGCCCACCCACCCCGTGCCTAACGACCGCCATTGCAGAGGGGAGCAGATGTTAGCTTATGATGCGACTCCCAGCACCAGCCAGTTATGTTGAAGGCCACAGTAGCTTTCCGATGAGATGCTTGCACGCTCACTCCCTGCTTGCTGCTTACTAGAAAGCCTAGCCTGTCGGCTCTCCACTACCACAACCATCCTGCATGATGGCAGTGTGTCAGAGGGGCCCGAGCTAGCTCCAATAGAATAAAGACCCTGCCATAAGTTGCATCAGATTGGCTCCTGTCTGTTTTGGGGGATCACTACACTTCCCTGCCCCTACACTTCCACCTTTCTCCTCATTTGTGTGTCAGCTGTTTGATAGCTCTAAAGATAATATATGTCTACAGCACAGCGATCACGGGCTGAGTATTACCTCATTGGTCACTCACTTCTATATTAAGCTAATTAATCCTTGTAGTAGTATCCTGGGGCAGGTAGTGTTTGAAAGGGAGAAACTGGAGTCTAGAGAGTTTAAGCAAGAAAAAGGCAGAGTTCTTGCTCTTCACCATTTTGCTCTATGCTTGTAGTCCTTGTGTTGAGAGTGTGGACACAGGCTTTGCCACGAAGAAGACCCAAGTTCAAATCCCAACTCACTCACTTCCTTGTCATGTGACATTGGAGAGCAAACCAACAAGCATGGCCCTCAGTATCCTCGTCTATAAAGGGAGTAAACATCAATTGTGATTTTTTTTTTTTTCCGGAGCTGGGGACCGAACCCAGGGCCTTGCGCTTCCTAGGTAAGCGCTCTACCGCTGAGCTAAATCCCCAGCCCCTCAATTGTGATTGTTAAGTAGAATAGCAGCGCTTGGAACAACGTGTGTTAGAGCAGTGGTTTTCAACGTTCCTGATGCTGTGACCCTTTAATCCGGTTCCTCATGCTGTGCTGACCCACAACCATAAAATGTTGTTGCTATTTCCTAAGTGTAGTTTTGCTACCGCTGGCATCATAATGTAAATACCTGATATGCAGGATATCTGATATGCCACCCCAAAGGGGTCGCGATCCACAGATTGAGAACCACTGGGTTAACGTAACTGTATATTGTATGTGGTGAGCACCAGCTCATCCTATAAGAATAATGGATATCTGCAGCATTCCTTTCGCAGATTAGCAGAACAAGCCTTGGCATTGTGGAAATCTTGCTCACAGTTAAATGGCCTTAAGGGACAGGCTTTGAGACTCTGCCCAGCTCCGCCTGTCACTGACCAATGCCACTACAAATACTGTGGTACCATGTGGGTAGGTCGAGAGCCCACCTGGTCATATTCACAGTCCGATAGTGGCTGACGGATACATGTGAGAATTTCCAGATGAGCACATTTAAATGATGAGACCAGACAGCAGTCACGTGACTTCAGAGAGTGACTGTGAGTGCAAATCCCCACACAGTCTCCAGCCTTCAGACCAGTCTGACATCTGTACTTCAGCTCTTGCTGAGGGATGCTTATTTCTCTTAAATCAGTGAATGCAAACCCAGGTGTGACATAAGATCAGGCAAATGAGGGTAGCTGAGGAGGACAGGCTGCTTGTCACATTACGGTGGCATTGTGACCGACTGTAATGAAACCACACGCCTGATGGTATTTTTAGACTAGTTAATATTAGCAGGTCGGTCGCAGTTTTATGTAGACATAGCTATTCCAGCTCCCTTTTTTAGTGGTTTCCAGAGAACTGAGAATTTGTACCAGGCCCTAAGCTTTCTGAAGAGTTGAAAACCAGAAGGACACGATGGACACTTGCTGCGAGCTCTTCTGGCTTCTGTGAGGAATGTGTGTTTGTTTGTCAGAGTCCTTGTGAATCGGACACGTGGCTATGCCAGGGTCTTGCTCTCAAAGTGTGGTGGAGGTGGTAATGAGGGGACATAAATCCTGAGAAATGGCCCGAGTTTGTCCTGGAGACACAAGAAGAGACCAGACAAGAGGGTAGCAGGATCCTGTCTGATTGCCTTGTGGAACTATTGATATTTGCTGGCATTGTTTGATTATGATTATACATTTTGGTTTTAGGAAGGGAAGAACGTTAATTTCTTCCTTCCTTCAGAGTTCTCTTGAATCTCACAGTCCTTGTCTTTCAGATAAAGACTTGATTTCTTGGGATACGTCCTCAACTGCTCTTTCTCTCCTTAATTGTGCCTCTCCCCAAAATGCCACTTCTTGTCCATTAGAGAAAAACATCAAGGCAGTCAGAAGACTTGGACTTTGAATCTGATGATAATATGAAGTGGTGATCTTGGGGGAAGTCCTTGTAGATGCAAGGACTCATTGTGACTTTTTCTTTATTCACCAAGATGAAGGAAAAGGATAAAGGATTTCTCAGTCAGTTCTTTAGCATCAGAAGGACTGGACTCCACCCATATTCTGAGGGTAGATGGTGCTAATTACGAGACTCAACAAAGAAAAACCAGTTTCGAAATGTTGAGCCAAATTTGAAGCAAGCTTTAATTAAATACTGACCAGGATGGACTTTATTCAGGGCCAGACCTGGAATTCCCAGCTGAGTAGCTCTAAGACACGTTACAGAAGGTTTTAAGGACAGACCCATACGGCCACCATATTTTCCCATGTGGCTTTGTTATTTTCCAAGAACCACAACTCCCAGCATTCCAGGAAGTTACCTGGTTTTCGGGCAATTACAACTACAGTTCCCAGTATTCCTGGAAATTACCTGGTCGTTGGGCAGGTGGAGCTCACAGGTTAACTTATAGGTCTTACATTTTCCCCTTGAGTTGTATCATAAGAAATCCTTGTCTCTATGATGGGTAGTTGTTTATACTGGGATCTAATAACCATCAGCTTCTTTGTTTTTTTAAAGATTTATTTATTTATTATATATAAGAACTGTCTTAGTCAGGGTTTCTATTCCTGCGCAAACATCATGGCCAAGAAGCAAGTTAGGGGAAAAAGGGTTTACTCAGCTCACACTTCCACACTGCTGTTCATCACCAAAGGAAGTCAGGACTGGAACTCACACAGGTCAGGAAGCAGGAGCTGATGCAGAGGCCATGGAGGGATGTTACTGCCTTGCTTCCCCTGGCTTACTCAGCTTTCTCTCTTGTAGAATCCAAGACTATCAGCCCAGGGATGGCCCCACCAACAATGGGCTGGGACCCTCCCTTTTGATCACTAATTGAGAAAATGACTTACAGCTGGGTCTCATGGAGGCATTTCCTCAACTGAGGCTCCTTTCTCTGCAATAACTCCAGCCTGTGCCAAGTTGACACACAAAACCAGTCAGTACAAGTACATTGTAATTGTCTCCAGACACACCAGAAGAGGGCATCAGATCTCACTACAGATGGTTGTGAGCCACCATGTGGTTGTTGGGACTTGAACTGAGGACCTCTGGAAGAGCAGTCAGTGTTCTTCTCTACTGAGCCATCTCTCCAGCCCACCCATCAGCTTCTTGATACCCAGATGGGAATTATCAGCTGCTAATGCATCAGAGATGCAAGAGCCAAGAGCAATTATCAGACGCAGAAGGTGCCAAAGGCCCTGTGATGCTGGCAACAGAGACTCTGTCTGGGAGAAGCCTGGAAACAGACGGGACACTCGCCATTTATTTTATCTCGGTTTCCCTTTTTCTAATATTCCTTCGAGAACACCCAGATTATAATCCCAAATGGTTTGTATATAAATAATTTTTTTCTTAAGGTCATATAATACTTCTTTGTTCTGCACAAAGCAAGCCAAGTGCCCTATCGCATTGTAGAATTATTTCAGTTAATGAATCTACCAGTTGATAAATCTGGGCCCCCTTTCCTGGTATGCCAATTGTCATTATAGGTGGCCATTTTATCCCTATAGCAGAGTTTCCTTTTGACTTAACATTTCAGCCTGGTAAGGGTGCAAGAGGAACCTGGATGGCATCAGTCTTCAGCCACTAGACCCAGAAGTGGGAGGCTTTCCTGTGGAGGAGGAGCATGGGGGACTGACCTTACTTCGTCTAGGCAAAGTTGGGGCAGGCAACGCTACATTCCAATGTCCTGCTTGCCCATAGTTCTGGCCAGGTCGTGGCAGCAGGTGAGGCTTTGGAGAAGTCTCTCCTAGTGGTTAGTGTTACCATGATCCAGGTGAAGTCGTCGCTGTGCCTCATTATCTTCTTGGGGACTCTGGGTGCCACTACTAGGATTTGGGAGTCTCTGTCACAGTAAGTTTAAACATCTTAAATGCCATATTCAACAACTTTCTGACAAGTTTCAGGATGATTACTAAGTGTGTCTGAGCGAAACAACCCTTGCTTGTTTTTTAGTTACCTGTTCTAGATTATACCTTGAAAACATACACAGGAAGCTAAATAAAGCCCCCCCCCCCCCCCGCAATTGATTACATTAGTACTTAGCATGACTACAAATATAGTTCTGAACATCTTAAAGCTCAATCATATTTAACAGCACAATAAAAACCTTTTCCTGAGTATAATCTGTAGGAAGATTGGCAACTTCATTTTCTTGGTCCTTACATCGTGGGCCATTATAGAATATAATGGCTTTCTTGTATGACTCAGTTTACCAAAATAGCAACCGCTTAACAATGTTTGCAAAGGGGCTGGAGAGACGGCTCAGAAGTTAAGAGCACTGACTGCTCTTCCAGAGGTCCGGAGTTCAATTCCCAGCAACCACATGGTAATGGGATCCGATGTCCTCTTCTGGTGTGTCTGAAGACAGCTACAGTGTACTCATGTACATAATATAAATAAATATTTAAAAAAAACAATGTTAGCAAAAACAAAGTGGTTAGGCATACTTTTTTCAATTTGAATTTATTTAAATTAATGTATATAAAAATATAGATATTTTATTTGCAAATGTGCCTAGAATTATAAACATTCATTTTTATATTAGTCTTAGTGAGCCTGTTAGGTAAGGAGAGACATTTTTTTTTTTTAAAGTCTTTTTTTTTTTTCCAGGGCTGGGGACTGAACCCAGGGCCTTGCGCTCGCTAGGCAAGCGCTCTACCGCTGAGCTAAATCCCCAACCCCTAAGGAGAGACATTTTTAAGCCATTGGCTCTAAACTTTTCCAATTCAACCCTTCGACCCAGTTCCCCATGCTGTGCTGACCCCCAACCATAAAATCACTCCGTTGCTACGTTACAGCTGCAAGTTTGCCACTGCTATCTATGAACTGCGGTGCGAACCCCGACATGCAAATGCTATGTTTGGTCACCACAGGGGTGGCCCTCATTTTTAACATCTTAATGATCTATTTGTTAGGATCACATATTAATAAAAACATTATAATAAATATCTTATAAATTTAAAAGGTCCCACTGCCTTATGAACCTAAATATTTTACAAAGCTTCTGTGAAACCCCAATTTTTTTAAAAAAGAAGTTTAGAATCCCTACTGTGTGCTCTTGCAATAATCCCCCCCAAAAAAACCCCACTTTTTTTTTTAATGCCAAAAGTGAAGAGTCAGGGCACAACGCTATCTGTACAAGGCAAAACCAAGCTGCAACAGTGCGAAAGTCAAACATATCTACGATCACTATCGTCTGGGTGACTCTGACGTTACAAAGTTTGGCTGCCATCAAGGCATGTTCTTAAACATGAACACATGGAGGTGCAGCTTTAATACTTACTAAGCTGTTTTTTTAAAATTCTATCTCTCACGAACCTTGTTTTAAGATAGGGCAGGAATTATCATACCAAAAGTCTATCCCAATTTAAAAGTATCTTTAGAGTTCTGTTGACTTCTGGGTTGGTTTATACCATTTGGTTGCCCTTAATCAAGATGGTGGTGAAACCATATGACATCCATCTTCGCCAACTGTACCTAGCAAAGATGGCAACCAGCCACGTGGCAGCCTAAAGATGGCGGCAAGCCACATGCCTTAATTAGGGTTCCTATTGCTGTGAAGAAACACCATGACCACGCCAACTCCTATTTAAAAAAAAAAAATCATTTAATTGGGCCTGGCTTATAGCTTCAGAGGTTTAATACATTATGGGCCTGGTGGGGAACGTCGAGGCATGCAGGCTGACATGGTGCTGGAGAAAGCTGAGAGTTCTACCACTGGATCCACGTGTAGCATGGTGAAAACTAGTTTGAGCTTCTGAGACCTTAAAGCCCACCCCCCAAACTGACGTACTTCCTCCTTCAAGACCACGCCCACTCCAAGGCAAACACCTCCTCATAGTGCCACTCTGTGGGTGTATGAGGGTGATTTTTATTTAAGCCACCACACCACTTGTTGCTTATATCCCAAGATGGAATTATTCCACATGGCTCCTTTAAGATCACCTATGCCAGACTTAATTTTCAACCCGTGCTATGAGTTTTAAACTAACTTTTTTTACAGATATAGATTTTAACTGTACCCAATAAACTTAAAAGCCAATAATCCCTTTAGCTGTCTTCCTTCCTTCCTTCCTTCCTTCCTTCCTTCCTTCCTTCCTTCCTTCCTTCCTTTTCCTGTTTCAGCTCTTGACTTCAGACACAGATTTTAAAATCATGCCTGGGTCTGAAGCAAACCATAACCCAATTACAGACCCAGCCTTTCAATAAAGTATAACAGCATAAAACTACTTTAATATTATCCACACCTAAAAGGCATTTGAGTCTCTATTACATCAGATCCGGTGGTCAGAACAGTTAGAGGTAAACTCTGAGTCCGGGAAGCTGTTGACAGAAGAAACATCACAGCAAGCTCACACCTTGGTCAGGAACAAATATGCAGGGGCCACATCCATCATGCAAAACAGAAGGACACATTTTTCTTACCTCCTCCAGTGCTGCTTCAAGGAGAGAAGGCAGCCCTTGAACACAGGCCAGCTTCCTTCTGGGTACTCTGGGTTTTTCAAAGCTCCATACCAGTCCCCGCAAGTATTGTCTTCTGCTCCTGAGACTTACTGTCATTGAATCCCATCTCCTCAAAGCTCTGCTGCTTTAGGAGTGACCTAAGAGCAGCACCAACTTCTTCAGAGCTTGTTTGGAAGTTCCAATGGGGAGGCCAGCTACTCGAATACCCTTGACCAAAGACTGGTCCTCCTCTGTTTGGGGAAGGAGAGCGTAGCTTCAGGAGAAACAGGCATGGAGCAGTGAGGACACCGGCCTAGCCAGCCAGACCACCCAAATCAACCCTGGTGATCACTGGGGCGACAGATGTGGCAGCCAGATCATTTTCACATCCAGCACCAGCTTCTTGTCAGTCGTGTTCATTCATCTAATTTAGCTGCACCAAGTGGTAATACACAAAGATAAGCCAGTCATAAGACAAGACACAAAACAAAGGCAACAGAGATAACAGCTGCTTCAGAGGTCTACTGGTTTGGTCAAGAGAGATTTTCCTACTGCCTTCTTTCAGCCCTGACATCATCCTCACCCCACCCCTAGCCCTTCTACTCCTCTGCTCCGGGTCTAACCAAACTCTCAGCTTGGGTCCCGTGCCTTGGAATGTCTCTATAATTCCTTATCTCTGTTGTGCTGTGTAGGATGATGTCACAGGTGAGGCAGGTACAGGATAGAAGGAGGCCTGTCATTGGAGGAGAAGGAAGGATGGGTGGGAGAGAAGTTTGAAGGAAGAGGAGGAGACTAAGGGAGAGAGGAGGAGAAGGGAGACGGAGAGAGGGGAGAAGCCATGGCAGGTGATGTTAAGATTCTGCTCTGTGTATTTACAGGTTGTTATTAATCTTCTCAAGGGATGGATGGTATTGGGCTTTGTATGTTTAAGTGGCAATTATATCTTACCAATTGGATCTAAGATTATTGTGTAGTGTGTTCTTTTATGTGGGGGTTTGAGTGTAGGAAAGTGTGGCTGGGATGTGTTTCCGCCAAGATATCTAACAGATATCTTGGGGCACTGCAGTGATGACCTAGTGGGGTAAAAGACACCGATACAATTTATTATTTTTTATATTTTTACAACAGTGCTGCCTAGACATTGGAATCCTGTGACCAGCCAGCCCACTCTAATAATGAAACTTTGTACTTCAACTCCCGTACTCACCAGGACATCCTTAAGGCTTCAAGGTCAGGAGAGAAAATCGAATGGTTCTGGCTGAACTCTTCAAATAACCAGAGTTAACCCCTGGGCCATGGGGTGCACAGACCTCATCAGGTCCTCCCCATTCCCAGATAGTTTACCCCATAACCAGAATCTAGAAACCAGGCAGAAAGTGTAGAAGGAAGCTAGCTTAAAAAGGTTTCTAAAAAAAATGCTTGCTAGTTCCTTGTTTTTGAGCATGGTCTCTCTCTCTCTCTCTCTCTCTCTCTCTCTCTCTCTCTCTTCTGGATATGTGGGGTTTTTTTTGGGGGGGGGTCCCCCTGGCACTGGAGTGGAGAGTCTAGCTCCAAAATTTGTAGTGGAATTTTTTTCTTATCTCTCTGGGGCCTCCAAATGTTAATGATGAATCCTGAGAAAAACCAGTTTCACAACTTTGAGCCAAATTTGAAGCAAGCTTTAATTAAATACTGACCAGGATGCACTTTGTTCAGGAAAACTCCCTGGAATTCCTAGCTGAGTAGCCCCGAGACACGAGACACATTACAGGGACCTTCAAGGAAAACCCATAAGGCCACCATATTTTCCCGTGTGGCTTTGTTATTTTCCAAGAACTACAACTCCCAGCACCCCAGAAAGTTACCTGGTTCTGGTTGGTGGGGCTTATAGGTTAAACTTGGATCTTACAGTGCATTTATGTCAGGCCAGAGCAGCACCACCAAGAGCCTTCAGTTGATAGAGAAGGCCTGTTGAGGCCATACTTTGGCGTTAAAAACAAAAATAACAGTATATTCTGAATGCTTTTCAGTCTAACATCAACAAACAAAAAATTGCTTCATTTTCTCTGCCAGGACGACCTTGAGAACAGACCTTAACCTTTCCTCTTGTTTTGTTTGTTTGTTTGCTTGTTTTTGTTTTTCTTTTTTTAACTAAAGTTTAATTATCTTCAGGTAAGGAAACCAAGTGTTATGGTGGACATACCAAAGCTTTTGTGATTATTGAAAGATGCTACAGCAGTGGTTCTCAGCCTGTTGGTTGCAACCCTTTTGAGGGGTCAAATGACTTTCTCACACGGGTCACCTAAGACCATCAGAAAACACAAATATTTACATTATGATTCATAACAGTAGCAAAGTTACTGTTATAAAGAGGCAACAAAAATAATATTATGGTTGGGGAATCACCACAGCACGAGGAACTGTATTAAAGGTTTACTGCTTTAGGAAAATTGAGATCCTCTATCCTGCAAAGTCTGGGTCATAACTCGCCTCTTAGATCTCACCATGGAGAAGGAGGGTCTAGCCTCATGAGGGTCTCTTCACTCTTCTTGACTTCAGCCTGTTTTGTTGACTTTGGTTTCCAGGTGTTGGAGCTGGGGCAGCACAAGTCAGTGAAGTGACCAGAAGCAGCCATGATGCCAGGAGAAGTTCTCGGCTCTGCCTCTCTCAACAAAGCAAAGACGCAGGATCAATGAAGTGCTGCAAGGCTGGTTATGTGAAACCCCCCCCCCCCCCCCCGTCACTGTCCACTGAGTCCTATTTATACTCTCTCCAAACATCATGTCTTCCCACAGGTCTTGCCTCAGCAAAACACCATGTGAGTCTGCATTGCATGACACAACCAGAAACTTCCACTTCAGAGGAAGGTCTCAAAGCCCACCCTCACCGTGAAACACTTCCTCCAACAAGACTACCCCCACTCCTAAAGGCCACACCCACACCAAAAGGCCACACCCACTCTAAAGGCCACACCTACTCCAAAAGGCCACACCGCTTAGTAGTGAGCCAATCATATTCAAACACAGGTACCCACCCAGCAGGTCCCTGTAGCCTGGGGAGGGAAGGACTTACTATTCAGTGTTTTCACTTTGAGGGCTTCAGACAAAATGCAGAGATAACAAGAGAAATCTCTTCACACCTCACAGAAACTTGTAGATTTCACATCGCTAAGGAGAACTTCCTGTGCTAACTGCACACTGAGACTCCCTCATGACTCATTTTGAAAAAATATTTCCAGATCGCACCATCTCTGGGAGTTAGTGCTTGTTCTTCCATGATGTCTGCAAACGTCCCTGTGTCTGCACCAGCAATTGTTTGCTAGCTCAGCACAAGCGTGGTTGACCTGTCTACACCGGTAAAAAAAACCTGTAGAGAGAGCCCTTGCTGTTCCTTGTTTGCAAAGTTCAGCTCTGTAAACGTTTTAACTCTTTAAGGCCTGGATGCTGCTGTCATCATACGATAAAGAAAGAGACGTGGCAGGAACAGGCGAAGACGTATGACCAAGGTCACATGACTTAGGAGAACAGTGTCTCGGTTAAGGTTTCTATTGCTGCGACGAAACACCATGACCAAAAGGAGGTTCGAGAGGATAAGGTTTATTTCAGCTTAGAACTCTGAGCTCATGCTTAGTGAGACTCGAGGACTTCATCGAAGTGAAAACTGATGCACAGGCCTCAGAAGAGCAACACTTACTGACTTTCTCCTCATGACTCGCTCAGCTGGCTTTCCCCTACCATCTAGGAGCATCTACCCTGGAGTGGTACCCTCCACAACGGGCTGGGCCCTCCCACATCAATAATTAATCAAGAAAATGCTCCATTGGCTTGCCCTAGGCCAATCTGGTCGAGGCGTTTTCTCAATCGAAAGGTCCCTCTTCCCAAATAACTTCAGCCTATGTCGAGTTGACCAGAAAACTATACCCCACCCCCACAGAGCTACCCCGAAGCCCTGCTTACCTGCTCTCAGAGTTCCTGCTCAGGGCACTATGTTTGTCTGTGATTGGGTTTAGACTACACTGAGGAACGAGACTCCTCCGCTGATTTTCCAACAAAGCCCTTCGGAGCTTCCTTAGTCTAGGATATGTGCCCCGGGGGGAGGGGGTGGTTTCTGGGTCAAAGTTAGGTCCACAGAATTGTGGGTTGGGTTCCACCACTTGATATTTCTGCACATGGGGTGGGAAGAACACATTCTGGAGAGATGGGACCATCTTCCCAGGGTTTTTAATCCTGGGAAGATGGTCCTCTGTGTGGATCTTTTTGCAGTTGGACCATCGGGAGAACTGTGAGCTAGCCAGAGTGCATCTGTAAGGGAGAATGTGTTGTGGGTCCCTTGAATTAACCCCAGGTATTCAGATAAAGATGATACAACTCCACTCCTTCAAGAAGGTGGCTGAAGTGTGGCCACCTCCACATCAATCTTTTGTCTGAGCCCCTCAGAGGAGGCTGTCTGGGTATCTGGTGGTATGCAGTGAGGAACCGGGCTGGGGCTCCTGGAAGAGAAGGGATGAGAACAGGTGTTCAGACACAAGTGTCCATTCAGAGAAGGAATTTTAAATAATCCTCTTCTCAGTGTGTTCTTAAAGGATCTGACCTGTGTCAGGGAGGAGGGAGGGAGAGAGGGTGCTTATCCTAGAGCTTTCTTTTCTGGTATCTGAGACAGCAGGTCAGAACAAGATTTGGCACAGGGCAACCCAACGGACATGCTAGATCAGCAAGGACAGGAGCAAGGAAGCCATGTAACCAGGTTTGCTGGAGCCCTGGCTGGAACACCAGAGGTGGCCAGCAAAAAAAAAAAAAAAAAAAAAAGAAGAAGTCTGTGCTCTCAGATGCAGGACTATAGAGCCTGGATTAAAGAGTGTTTGACAGTCACTCAGCAGCCAGAGCACTGCAGACTAGCACCGGCTTCTGTGCTGGCTTTCATCTGAGGCTACATAAATGCAGTAGAACTATGACGCCTACTAACTATCTTTCATTGTGCAGTGTTACAGCACCCGAACTAGTAATAAGCATGGAGACTTACTCTTAGAGTGTGTGTGTGTGTATGTGTGTGTGTGTGTGCGTGTGTGTGTGTGTGTGTGTGCGTGGTGATCTCTGCTTCCACAGAGCTCACAGTTCAAGGGGCAATCCAGGGTCATCAACGTCAAGGTGTTCTAAGTGCATCAATGAGGTACACTTGGCTCACAGATGCCTGACTCCCAGAGGGCATGCATTTTTAAAGGACGTCTCGTTTAAATGGGAAATTGATGGTCAAAATGGCTTCTTCAAGGAAGTGGTATCCAAGGGAGGGATTGTTAGAAAAGCCACTGCAAGCCTGCAAAATGGTGACTGTAAGGCTTGTTGCATGCAGAAGTATCTGGACTTGGATTAGAGCCCAGACTCTGATGGGAACCTTGATGGACTCCACTGGACTGGGAGATACAATGCCTGCAGGAAGTGGTCAGAGCAGAGGCAAGAAATGAGGTCAGACAGGGATCATGATGGGGCTGGTAACAGCCTATGAGAAGGTACTGCCATCATCATTCCAAACGAGCTCAGGGGATCAAGTGACTCAGACTCAAGGAAGTAGAGTCAGGTAAGAGATTGGTTTCCCGGTCACAGGGTCAGTGCAGGCAGCAGGTCAAGTCCGATCTAAAACCTGCTTAGCTCCAAAGATGTTCTCCTGCCTTACTATTCCCTGCTTTCTAAGTCGGAAAATGTTCAATTAGTTAAAATGTGGATTCAGTTAACAGCACCCATCTACAATAGGCCTCTGTCCTACTCCAGGCTAAACATTCTTGAGTCCACTCATGTTTAAATACATTGACACTTAACTTGAAAATATTCTCCACTGAACCTGGTGGAGGCAGCAAATTACCAAGAACACAGCTCAACTTCACTCTGCTGTGGCTGGGAGCAAAGCTGAGGAGAGACACTCCCACTGGGATGCAAGCTAAGTACACACACGCTCACAGATGCACACACACACACATACACATATACACATATACACACATACACACATATACACACATACACACATACATACACACGCATGCATTCACACATATACATATATACACACACCACACATATACACATACACACACATACATACACACACCACACATACACACATACATACACCACATACATACATATACACATACATACACACACATATATATACACACACCATACATACACATATACATACACACTCGTACACACATATACACATACATACACACACACTCATGCACTCATGCACACACTCACACACATACACACATACACACACCACACATATACACATACACACACATACATACACACACCACACATACACACATACATACACCACATACATACATATACACATACATACACACACACATATATATATACACACACCATACATACACATATACATACACACTCGTACACACATATACACATACATATACACACTCATGCACTCATGCACACACTCACACACATACACACATACACACATACATACACATACACACACATACATACACACATATACATACACAAACACACACACATACATACACACATACATACACATACACACACATACATACACACATATACATACACAAACACACACACATACATACACACATATACATACACAAACACACACACACACACGCACACACACGCACACACACACACACCTTTAAATAAAAAGACTAGTTTGTCCCTGACCTTGGTTGACTGGAGTCAGATACTAGACACAGTAACATTAGCATATTAGAAAAAAAGCTATGCTAGTGCCAGGGTCCCCAGTTGTAGCTTCCCTTCACTACCATCCCCCTGCAGGGGGAGGCTAGGAGGGAAACTTATTAGTTGTTTCTTTTTTTTTTTTCTTGCTTTTCTCCTCCATTTTCTTTCTTCTCCTTTTCCAGTGAAGGACAAACTCCAGCATCGATTCGGTATTTAACCACTGAAAAAACCAACAAACCAACAAACCAAAACCAAACCAAAAACAAAAACAAAGAAACAACCCTCCCCCCACCCCCCCAAAGCTCTTTGAAAACAGCGTCCGTCCGGGAATTCAGTCTTCTGGATGGTGCCTTCTCAACTAGACACACTTGGTGGCAGTCTTTCCCTTTGCGCACAGGGCTTTGGCCTGCACTGCAGATCCCCACCATAAGGCACTGTGGACGCTGGCATCTGAAGCGTGGGGTAGAGCTGCAGGCGTGCTTAGGGCTGCCAACCTGCCTCATCTTCCTTTCCAGCCATTTTCTTATCCAGTGCCTTAGGGGCCAGTGTGTCTCTGCTCCCTTCCACCGTCTCTGAAAGTGATGACCTGGGCAGAATTATAAAGTTGATCTTTGGCAGGGAGGGAAGAGTGATTATGTGGTTGATAAAAACTGACGCTTAGATAGCAGACATACACCACATGCAGGTCATGTGGTGCTGAGTCTCATGGACATTAACTCACCCAGTCACACCAGCCACTCTGTGCACTAGATGTTATTGTCTCACGATACACTAGTTAAGGTCACGTAGCCAGAATGGTGTAGACATGGCCTGACCCTAGGGAGTCTGGTGTCCCTTACGGTATTTGAGAATGACAACAATCTATTGTCCAAGACGCTACAAGCAGAGATAAATATTATATTACTTTGTTTTGTTTAATACCTTTAACTGGCTTTTGACATAAAGTGTATTAGCCTCCTTTTTACAAGAGCAAGACAGAGAGGGTAAGTGACCTGTTGAGATGTTATATCCAGAAAGCTGCAGGACTTAGAACTGTGGCTGCAGTGCCCACAAACTCCGTGTTCTTTCCATGAGTGCATTTATGGATCTGACCGCCAATTACATGGAAAGGTAAGAGCTCATTTTGTTAGGTGGCTGCTGAGTGGGCAAAGAGACGGTATATCCTGCGAGCTGGTGTCCACCAAGCCTTCCCCGCAGGCCTGCCTACACAGAGGTATATCTTCTGTGTCCGTCCCTCTGTATTTGGCCATGTTCACATGGGCAGTTCTTGTCACACTTGGGTTGCCACCAGTGAAGTAAAACTTACCTTCTTTGCATTCCTAGCTGCAGAGTGGTGCCAGGCATCTTCCTCAGCCGCCATATTTAATAGTTCTTAAGTGTAGATTCTTCTGTCTTTTATGAAAGGTTCTAGGCTATTTACCTGTCTTGCACCCACACTGTCCCTTTTAGATTATCTTCTTTGTCTCTGTCTCTGTCTGTCTCTCTGTCTCTGTCTCTCTCTCTCTCTGCGTGTGTATGTGTGTGTGTGTGTGTGTGTGTGTGTGTGTGTGTGTGTGTGTGTGTGTGTACGATGACTGTCATTGGCTCCAAGTAATCCCTTAACATTCATTCTCCTCTCCCATAATGTGTCCACAAGGCTACACAGGTTTGGTGACTGCTATATGGAAATCTGATCGTGACACTTCCTTGCCTCAAATCTGTCAATGGCAGGCCAGGAGCACTTTCATAGTTTCTCTTAGGAGCACATGGCCTGCTTCTATGATTTCCTCCAAAGGATAAATGGCACCTTTCAGAAACTGACAAAAAACAAACAACCAACCCACCCACCAACCCACCAACCCACCAGCCCACCAACCAGCCAACTAAACAACCAACCCACCAATCTACCAACCAATCAGCCAACCAACCAACCATCCAACCAACCCACCCACCTACCAACCAACCAACCAACAAACCCACTCTTTAATCTCAAGGACAGTTTGAGGTTTAAAGAAGCATTTACTTCTAGATCATTCAAAGTACTTGTAGACAAATGTCAATTCATTTTGGTTTCTACATTTGTACTTGTATTTAAGATGGCCCCAGGGCCAAGTAACCATCCCTGTCTTTATCTCCATACTATTGAGAAAAGAGCTGGAAACAAATGTGACACATAGCTTAGGGAAGTGACAGCCAGATGTCACCAGGTTCTTGTGACAGTGGCTTTATGCCAGCTTGCTTAGGGAGATGTGGGAGGACAATTGCTGCTGAGCTCTGGTCACACAGGGTGACAGAACTGGTCTTGCTCGTGCCCATGGCTCACAACAGTCACATGACCATGGTTATTCAGTTAAGTAACAATGTCTATCTATTGTATTAAATATCTTTTAAAAAGTGATCCTGTTAATATACCACTCACTGGGCTTTTGCCTTAAGCTTGCTTTGGGTTTTTGATTGCATTAAGAGTTATATGCATTGCGTGCGGCCAAGCAATGGAGGTATACTCCTTTAGTCCCTTAGGAGGCAGAAGCAGAGGAAGGAGGATTTATGTGAGTTTGAGGCCAGCCTGGTCTAAGTAGTGAGTTTCAGGACAGCTAGAGGCCTGTAGAGAGAGCCTGTCTCAAAAGACCCAAACTAAGAGTTATATACATTGCAAAGTTATACCTTGTTTATGATTGTGTATTTTTAAATCCTGCTGTGATCAACAATAAATTCCCAGTATTGGTAATAATTAATGATTTTAAAGCCATCTGTACAGTTTCTCAGAGTTTGAGAAATTCGTCACCGAACGCTTGTGGACTGAATTCATAGAGGAGGGGACGAACGTGGGACAGAGGGGAGAGAGTTACTTCCACAGGCCTGGTGCTCAGCCCCTAACATGGCTGCTGGTGCTCAGCCCCTAACAAACATGGCGCAGATGAGAAGGGTCTGTCCATGAACCCAGGCTGGGACTCCATCTCCGGAGCCAAACTTTTCTTTACTAGAAACTTTATTTACTAGAAAAGCAATGGAAGCAGGAGGAAGAGAGGAAGAGGGAGAGAGGAGCAGTCGGTGTAGAGGGAGAGAGCACAGAGTAACACCCAGAGGGAGGAGGAGGCCGGCTGCAGCCTCATTCATCCCCCCATAGCCTTTCCCCATGGGATGTTCTCAGAGGATCAAAGGGAGGCAGGCATCCACACTGCTGCCAGTTCCCTGGCCTGTCAGAGGCTTCTCTCCCACCCGTGTTTAGCTTCCCGATGGAGAATGAACGGTTTAAACAGACTTTCCTGTGTTCTTTATTTTTAGTTCAGGAAGTATTTGCCTTTAATGTTTGTATATGGGAATGTGAGTTCCGATGGGAGCCGGGCAGACAGCTGGCGACCAGGGATGGGTCAGGGGTGGTGACTAATTAACAAGGCTGGTCTTCTCACCCAGGCCCTTGTCAGTTGTGGAATATCCATGTCTACATTACTTGGTAAGTAATGCTTAGTGATATTGGGGGTCTTGACTATAGCATCACCCTCGAGAGAAGATTTTGGTGGTGCTATGTAGCCTTGCCCTTTAATGGAAGAAATGCCTTTCTTCCTCCTCTCCATTAATCGTCTTTGTGTCATTCTAGAATTGCCTCAAGTTCCAGATACCATGTTAGCTCTGTCTAGTCTTTGACCGTCATCTGGCCTGACAAAGATAAAATAAACTCCACTTGTCTCCTCAGGATGTGCACAGTCTAGATATAGCCAGTGAAGGTGTCAGTATGTCCCTTTCTTTGAAAATCTGCCTTTTAATGCAGGCATTATATCATTTGGAGACAGGAAGGAGTAGGTCTTCCTGTCCCATGACTAGAAACTCAACGTCTCCTTATTTTGAACTGAGATTCTTCCTCTATAAAACAAGGGTGGGAAAACACCTGTCCTCACTCACAGGCTGTGCAGTGCTGGTGATGCAGACGAAAAGCAGGTGAGTGGTATGAAAGACGTGGTTGGCCTTGAATGTACTGAATACATACAGAGATGAACGCATGTTGTCATTCTTAGTGTGCTCCCCCATCCCTGTTAGATCCACTGCATCCTACCTATGTGGAAGTCATTAGAGGAATAGGGCAGTGTCTGCAGACTGCCGAACAGCTGTGTTGGACAAGCCTAATCATTCCACCAGACAGAGGCGGTCAGTGAGAACCAGTCCTGGGGAGATCTCTCCGGTAGAGACAGACATCTAGCACTGCCATCAGCACAGGTCAGAGGGCATAAATCCGAGAGCATGTGCTGAGGGTAGAGGGAGCTGTCTTAGGCTGGAACCACAGAAAACAACCACACGCTAAACTCCCTGACATCTCCTTAAGAATTTTTTCATGCAGCCGTTTAAACGAACTGAAAATAATTCTTAGAGGTTTACTCATCTTAATTATATTCTCTCGCTGCGCCCAAATGTTAAGACAAAGCTGTCCTCTGTGTTCTGTTAATTGTACAATACAAACATCCTGTTCTACAGTCTATCATCTATCTATCAATCTGTCCATCCATCCATCCGTCTGTCCATCGCCACTTTTGTACAAAGATATGATTGATACGTAAAACATCATACATATTTAATGTGCACAACTTGTGGAGCTTAAGGATAAACACACTTATAACACCATCTTCCCCAGCACCTTCCTAAATCTTGTCTGTGTTGGTTTGAGCGAGAATGATCCCATAGGTTCTTGTATTTGAATGCTTGGTCCCCAGTTGCTGGAACTGTTTGGGAAGGAGTAGAAGGAGTAGCCTTGTTGGAGGAGGCGTGGTCTTGGAGGAGTGTATCTGGGGTGGGCTTTGATGTTTCAGAAGTTCCCACTGCTTTTTTCTACAAGTCACCTTGGTCTTATATATTAACAGAAAAGTATCTAAGACACCACCTTTTAGCTATGATTATTATCTGTGGGAAAAAAAATGTAAGATCTGGCCTTTTTAGGAAGGTTTAAGTAGATGATATAGTATATACTTTTTTGGTGTGTGTGTTGTCCTTTTTAGGTGGAGTCTCTCTACATATCCTTGGATGTCCTGGAACTTGCTATGCAGAACAGGCTGGCCTCGAACTCCCAGAGATATGCCTGCCTCTGCCTCCCAAGTGCTGGGAGCACTGCCACATCTATCTATAGTATATACTTTTGTAAAACAGGGCCTTCTATGTCAGTCTAGCTTCAGATTCTCATTGTAGCCCAGACTTTTCTTGGGCTCACCATCCTCCTGCCTCAGCTTCCCAAGTGCTGCGGACCACAAACGTGTATTGCTGACACCATTGTTAGTCACGGGCTCTAGTCTGGCTATTGATTGCCACCTCTGAACTGTCTGCTTCTGGATGTTTTAGGGTTTTTATTCCTTGTGTAAGGAAGACCACTAGTATTTGTATGTCTGTGTCTGGCTTGTTTCACTTAGCATGGTGTTCACTGGGTCCATTCATGATGTTGCTAATGACAGAATGTCCTCCTCTTGGGGGTTAATAAGAAGGGAAGAGGGGAGGAAGGGAAGGAGGGAGGGAGGGAGGGTTTTTAAAATGTCCACTCATCTACTAGTGGACACTGAAGTTGCTCATTATGAACAGTGATCCAATGAACACACACGAGGGGATGCTGATTTCATTTCCAGTGGGTAGGTAGTCCAAGGTTGAACAGCTTGCTCAAAGGATCGGCTTCTTTGTAACTCTTTGAGGATTTTTGCTACTATCTTCCAAGATGACTGCATCAATGTAGGCTCCCGTCAAGAGTGAATCATGGTCCCCCTCTCTCTATGGCCTCTCCAGTGCTTGCTATACTTAAAAACACCCTGCTTTAGGATCACAAGGATAGCTGTCTGAGAGTTGACGTAACCTGTCCCTCTTACCTCTGAGTTCTGAAACGCGTGTTAAAGTAAGGCATATTAACATTTAAACAGTGGATATTCAACAACAACGATAACAAACCAGCCTGCATTTCTTGCCTCTTCTTTGATGATATTTCCTGAGCCTTGACCATAGGAATGGTTGTAGATGAATCAACTGGCATTGGGCACGTACAGTCAGTTATTCTCTGAGAGGACATGGTCTGAAGAATGGATGGGGGCAGGGCCCAAGAGGATGATGGGATGAGGCAGGGAATGATGTACACATAATACCCACATATGGCGTTCTCAAAAATAAAGGAAATACATCCAGAAGAATTTTGTGACTGGTGCAGATATTTATCTGCATCTCCTCACCTCCTTGCCTTCAAAACGAACCCCTCCTCCTCCTGGAAGAGATGGGCCCTGTTGGTGATGAGCAGTGCTTTCTCCACTGCTTTCCTCTACCTCACATTCAGCTGTACACTCATTCACCTACTCACAAACCCAGCACATAGTGGACAAGAGCCTACTATGTGTTAACATTGCTCTGAGAGGAATGAGGCTGGCACTGTCCTCACATTTATGGGACGTATGCATGGAACCACAGGGTATGGGCAATAAACAAATCCAGACAAGTCAGCCTGGACCATGGAGTGCCATGAATACAAGGAACATAGTAGAGGCTGACATTGGAGGGAGACTACAGGGGGAGGTGTCAATGAGGATCACACTTGAGCTCAGACCCAAATATAAGGGGGAGCCATCCCCGAGCACTTCTGGGTCAGAGCATTCCATGCTAGGTATCATCTCGTTCCAGGGTGGAAAAAGGACCACCTTATTTTCTCAGAGGCCAAAGTTCACTTTGCTGCTGCTGAGAACTTTCTGGGTCCTTGGATTCCCAGACAGCATTCTGCCCTTTAACTGGGGCCACTGATGGGGACTTGTAAGGTTCAGAAACCCACATCTCTGCTGGTGTCCCCTTATGCCAGATTCTAGGCCTTGAGGCATTCATCCTTGTGTCTAGCTAAGCTCCTAAAGTCTCTGTCAACACCGTCCCCCAAAGCCAAAGCCAGCATAATAACGCCTCGAAATTACAGGTAGGATGTCCACCTCTTCAGGTGCACTCTGGAGTCTGGTGACTCGTAACAAGGCTGACAGAATGTCTATTGAGAAGAGATTGGCACGTGTGACTAGACCAACCCTCTGAGTCTCCTGGATAGGCCTAGTTTGGAAGAACTGATGGGGCCAGTCATTGTCTTATAAATCAATGACACGGAAGAAAGAGAGACAAGTATCTGTCCAGAAAAATAGTCACTACATGGGGAGAACATTCCTCCCTCTTGCAATGGGACATTTCATGTGCACTTTCACACAGATTTTCCCAGAGTTCATCTGCCTACAGGCCTTGCCTGTTGATTCGGTTCCTTTTCACCATTTCCGGTGATACAGGAGATACAGGAAACACACAATGATCACTGTTTACCATCTAAAGGAGCAGCTGACAGAAGGGAACACCTGTGACTCATCGCAAGGAAGAGGAGGGATTCTGCACCTTTGAAGACCCTCAGAAACGTAGTCATCTATGACTACAGCAGCTGTTTTTAACCTTCTCAATGCTGTGACCCCCTAACACAGTTCCTCATGCTGTGGTGACCCCCAACCACAAAATTATTTTCATTGCTACTTCATAACTGCAATCTTGCTACGGTTATGAATTGTAACGTAAATGTCTGATATGCAGGATCTCCGATATGTGACCCCTGTGAGAGAGTCTTTTGGCCCCCAAAGGGGTGGCAACCAGTGGTTGAGAACCACTGGTCTATGCCTGCTCTCCAAGTCCACCCAGAAGGCTGACTTCGATTTCTGAATTGTGTATCTTACCTATCTTCTTTAACACATTGCTCACTTCTTCTTTGGGGGCTAATCTGCATGCATTATTCATGTACTTATTTGAAACAAATTAAGTATCTGCCATGATCTTGAAACTCACTGGACTGTGACTGTGACTTACTGTGACTGGAGGTCACAGGCTAACGTGGCACGGGTAACGGAGGTAAACCAGAAGGACCAGGGAGCCCAGAAGAAAGGGGAAATATTGTACTCTCGAATAGGATCAGAATAATCTCTCTGCTCTGGGTGGTTCCATCTTCTCCACCTCTCCTCACCCCACCGGAACCCGCAGCCCGTCTCCCCGGAGAGCCATTGAATGTCATTTGTCATCTTCTACTTGGTCACCTCCAGTGACACAGCAATTTGAAGTCATCTTTTATCCTTCTTCCTTGGCAAGATCCTGGTCTCCATTATTTTTCCCAAACATAGCTGTCCTCCAGTTTCTTCTAGTAACCGCGAGTTTCCTGTTTATGGAGAGAGGGAGCGATGAAGACTGAGTCCTTTGCCCTTGGGTTTTTTTTTCTTTGTTTTGTTTTTTGTTTTTAAATCGTTCTAGGTTAAGGGCTGGTGGGGAAATGCTCTAGGGGAAGCTACAGGCCTGTGTGGGAATTGACTCTGCTCCTGAGGGAGGCCTCATTAGACTGGACCCTTCTCCAGATGGTCTACGGTCTACCAGCAGTAATAAATCAACTATTCAAATGAGGCCATTAGCATGCATACCCCAACTCAGGTCCCATGTACCTGCTAGAACTTTAATAATTTAAGCATTTTTATTACACATTGACTTACTACACCAAGTGGGGAAAGCGCACTGATACAGTCTATGGAAGATGTGACGGGAGCAGCTGGTATTCTTAAAGACGGACAATGTTTATTTCCACACCAGCTGCTGCAGCATTTTTTCCTCTTATTTGAGGTTCTTTCCTAGTCTACACCTCACGAAATGAACCAGCGAGTTCACACGCTTCTTGTGTTCTAAGATCTCTCTTACAGACTTATTACATTGTCAGGTGACCCGCAGACTGCTCCCTGACTTGAGACATAATCCATCGGTTTGGGAGTTCTTTCTCTTTATATACAGTGACCTGGAGACCAACAGCTGCAGCAGCTCTGATTCATGTCTCTCTCTGATAAGTGAGCAAAATGGAGTTCGTTTCCCAGAAGTCATGCATGGTCTTGAGTCACCTTAGATGAAGGATGTGGGTCTTTGGGGTTTAGGTTCATTTTCCAAAGTGGTGATGAGTTCCTCCAACGATTCTTTGGTCCTCAAACTTCTCCACAGATCTTCTTGGGAGTTCCTTAGTGTTGGGATAGAAATCTCGGCTTGCATCTGGACAAACCACACCAGGCTAACATGGTCCGACATGGATGAGACTTACTGGGACAACAGAGATGGGGGTGGTGGTGGTGCTGGAGAGGGAGAAGAGAGAGAAAGAGAAGAGAGAAAAGAGAGAAGAAGAGAGAAAAGGAGAACAGGAAGGAGGCAGAAAGGGTCTGCCTTTTATTTGAACTTCGGCATAACTGCTCCCAGGTGAAGGTGGGAGCTGAACCAAATGAATGCTGGGAAGGTGTGGCTGTTGCCATGGCAACAGGTGCACAGGTGGCCAGGTGACATCACTTCTGGAAGTGAGAGTGGTTCGTAATACCAACACTTAGTTGAAATATTTTTCATTTGTTAGTTCTTCTTTTCCTCCTCCTCCTCCTCCTCCTCCTCCTCTTCCTTCTGAGAACCGGTTTCATTAAGAAACCATGCTTCATCTGGAACTGGCTATACAGATGTGGTTGACCTCAAACTCATAGTGGTCCCCCTGCCTCTGCCTGAGTGTTGGGATTAAAGGCATGTGCCATCATGTCCAGGCCTATGTATTTTACTTAGTTCCCACAATAAATGTGTTCCTTCTAGAAAAAAAAAACCTCCCCAAACTATAAAATTAAAACCTCTATGATCTCAGCTTGCCTAGGTCATTAATATATTTGGTTTTTTTTTTTTTTTGGTTCTTTTTTTTGGAGCTGGGAACCGAACCCAGGGCCTTGCGCTTCCTAGGCAAGCGCTCTACCACTGAGCTAAATCCCCAACCCCATTAATATATTTGCTGATGAGAACCTATTCTGGGATTCTTCAGGGTTAGGGTTAGACTTAGTCCGCATGTTGTGTTACCCATGCTGCATTCATTTCAGTGACAGTCTATGGCCAGTGTCGGTCTCTTTTCCTTCTGTCAGTTCCTTTCCTTGGCCTTATTTTGAGTTTTTCTACATCATTTTAATGAACACACAATAATTAATTATACAATTAGATGTGCCTGTGCGGGATATTTAGCATTCTGAATTCTGTAATAAGCATCTTTTCAAGAACTCTCAAATTGATCGCCACTGAGTGTCTGCCAGAATAAATAAACTTAATGCCCATGTGCCTGAAAGATGAATTGATAGTAACAGTGAGAACCAGATTGGATCTAACTCAGAGTTCCCTGTCTCCCTATTAAGGCTCTGGTAGCCCTAGGCATGGATACTATGTTTACATCACTCCATTGCAGGAATGTATGAACAAGGCAACATGTTATTATTTTAGCTCAGAGCAGTCAATGTAGCATGAGGATCTCAAGTTGGAGGCCAGTCTAGGCTACATAGCAAGACCTTGTCTCAAGAGCCAAAGAAAGGTGGCTTAAGAAATGGCTCAGCAGTTAAGATCACTTCCAGCTCTTGCAGAGGATCTGAGGTCATCTCCCAGCGCCTGTGCTCAGTGGTTTACAATCCCTGTAACAATCCACCTCCAAGAGGATCCTGTAGATGCCTTCTTATAGCCTCTGTGGGAACCTGTACACTCCTAAGGCAAATACACTGAAATAAACACATATACGAATATACAAATAATCAAAACAACTCCCCAAAGTACCCAAGATAAGAACTGGTGTGTGGGGTTGGTATCTTGTTATCTCATGCTTTCAGATGGGAAGGCTGAATCCCAGAGACACCAGACGCTTCACAGGGTAGTGTTTGAGCGGCCCTTGATGCTGAGTCTAAGTACACGGGAGTATGTGGAGATGGGAGGAGAGGTCTTCTCTGGGCTCTGTTGTGTGCTTAATGATCCTGGACGAATTACTTGATTCATCCAGTATCTCACGTCTCTGCTCTGCTTCCCTCTGATCCAGACATAGCAGGATCCATTTGCTTCCCAGCTAAGCTGGTCTGTCTCTTCTGAATGACTTTGAGTAGGTGCTCATTGTAACTTTTGAGCCAGGAAAGAAGAGATAGGAACAAAGTTCAGAGCAGGAAGAAATGGCCCCAGAGGGGCCGCCAGGTGCACTGCTTGGGTGGGGCCGGAAGGAGGGAGGAAGAAATAGTTGTGAGAATGAATGTGCAACTGTTGGCTTGCCGCCAAAGCTGCTTCCGAGTCTCTGAAGACCACACTTTTATATCCCTTTATCATTCTCTATCAGTGGGCAACGAAATGCACACCCTGCGACACCGTGCAGCCAAGTCGAGCTAGCTGCGGTTTGTCATTTTACCTTTGGTTTTTAATGGTTTGCTTGGTTCCCCGCCTCTTACACTAGCCTTTCTGACGCTGCATAGACAGCATTTGCTTGATGTCCTTAGAACCTGGTTACAGAAGCAGCCACCTGCAGGAAGGACACAGAGCAGCAAAGGGACAAAGCAGGAAGCCGCGAGGCTGAGAAGGACGGACGTAGGCAGCGCCCTCTTGTGGAGTTTGGCTTCCGGACTAATCCGCCTGGCAGCAAGCTCGCGTTTGCAGCTTTTTAAAGCAATGGGTAATTTTCCCACGTGGATTTATGTTTGAAGATATCCCTAGAAGGTTTAAGCACAATTCCTGCTTGCTTTTAACAACTGGTAATCTCAGCTCAGTATCCAATTCAAACGACGGCATTTCCTTTTATTCAGAGCGCAGATTAACCGGGCACTGTATTCCAAATAGGCATGTTGTAAAATTATTTTTGCATTTTGGGATAAAGTCTTTTAAAAATATGCTTTTGTAATTAGATTATATTAAAAAAAACTTATCTCGCCCCACCTGGGCAGGGTTTAAACAAAGCCCCGGCAGTTTAGGACTATTTTTAGTTCTGATTACTTATTCAGCTAAAATAATCCCAGGTTCAGCGGTTTATCTGGAGTAGGCATGACAGCTGGGCTCTCTAAGGCAACCTCAGGTCAAAGCGGACTGACGGACGTCTTTATAAGGATCACGTGTTCTCCCCTCCTGCGCGGACCGGAGGGCATCAGTGGTGGCATGCTCTGTGACGTTGGCGTCGTTTTCACCAGCCTGGAGCCAGCAAAGTGGCAAAGTGGAAGAGAAACTGCTGATTCAGGGGCCTTGGACCTGGCTGAGCTCACAGCGGGGGGGAAAATAGGTCACTAATGATATGTGGCAAGAAGCCAAAAAAAAAAAAAAAAAAAAAAAACCAGTGGCCAGGAGTTCTGAGAGGTCTGCCAGGGGCAGGATCCATTTTCCTTGAACTCCAGAGAGAAAGCAGTGTGCTTTAATTTACTTAAAGTAGTCTCAGGGCCTTGGGACTCACAGGCTAAGACTGTGATTTGACCCCCCATTTTATTGTCTCCGTTCACCTCATTTCCACTCTGGTACACTGTGACAGTTCCAGTGTTCCTTCTCTTTGAGTCTTTGTTTTTCTCCCAGGCAGCAGGGGCAGCTGCAGGCGTTGGTAATATTAGCCTCGGTGATTTCTTGTGCACTGAACAGGTTCGGGGCCGTGTGGTTTGCACCACGCTGATCTTCGAGAAGCATCTCTGTGGTTCTAGGGAGAGGGTGTCTGGTGTGGTCCTTATGTGATAAGACAGTGTTTTACTTTATCTCGGGGATGGTGGGTCGCTCTGGATTGATGTGTGCTGGTTATGTCACTAGTTCTGTGGAAAGAGGAGGGGAAGCTGGGAATGTGTGGTGCGGATCAGAGATTCTTACTCTCCCTATCCCAGCCAACACCCTTGGAAGGATGCTAAGTCAACACCGCAGGAACAGGGTTGTGAGGGAAGCCCAAGGAAGCACTTACCAGACGAATCTCCAGGTCATGGTGATGTTGTTGGCTGAGGGACCACATCTCAAGACACCCTGAACAAGGGTAGTCTTGGCCCTACCCACCTTATGAGGAGTTTCCATGCCTAGAACTTGCTCCACAGGTCAGTGATCACTCTAGAGTAGGACACGTCTTGTTCTTCTTTAAGAACTCCATCAACTTCTCCAGGCTCCATCAACGCCTGACATGGAGACAGAACACAGAGAGTGGCCGTGGGTTGCATGAGCCAGTGACTGAACCCTCTCAGGCGAGGTTCTTTTAGAAAACAAAGTGGGTCAGAGAGCTGCCTTTTCTCTAGGTCTCGGATCAGCCCAAGTGGGATACTGCTCTCATTGACCACCGATGACAAAATCGCTAAAATTAATTAACATTTGAAATGACAGGGCGGTGAGATGATGTCATCAGAATCGTGCTGAGGTAGAGGAAGGCAGGCTGATTCTGGGGAAAGTGAGCCTGTCAACGGGAGGGAGGTGCACACACTATTTGTGACAAGGGACAACCTTTTGTGAGTAGAGGACTATTAACACAGAGACCTGAACGGGGGCATTGGAACACGGCTACATGGGTAAACATAGGCAAACACAGGGATCTTGATTTGTTTCCTCATCATATATGTAACCAGGCAGGCAGGCACAAGGGCACGTACACCTGTAGTCTCAGTGCTGGCGATTTGGGGATGAGATGGTCCCTGGGGCTGCTTGCTTTACCCTTACTCAGTTGGTGAGCTCCAGGTGCAATGGGAACTTCTGTCTCAACAAATGAGGTGGAGAACAGTAGAGAAAGACACCAGAAGTAAACCTCTGTCCTAAACATGCACACACACACACACACACACACACACACACACACACACACACACACACACACAGGATTGCCTGGAAGCTTCCCTGTGGAGGAGACCCTATATGGAACCTTAAAGAACTGGGCAATGGTTCATTGGAAAGTATTCAGCCTGGGGACTGGACACAGTAGTTCAGGCGTCGATTGCGCATGTTAGAAATGAGTGTTCTGAGGAGACCAGCTCTGAAGCCTCCCCGGTCTATGTGGTTTTATTTGGATGGGTCCAAGGGGAAGACAGGCTAAGGATCTGCCCCACCCATCCCATCCAGTTACTGTAGCTTATGTGACCCTCACCCTTCATTCATTCTGTCATGCTTTGCTTTAGCAAGGCTATCTGCCTGGCAGTCCTCTGGCATTGACCTAACCTGGCCTTCCCCTGACTTTCATCTTCTTCCTCATGCCTCCTGCTTGCAATGTCTCTACCCTCCAACCATCCCAGGCCTGGATGACTCACGATTTCTAGTCGTGATTTTTTTTTTATTTTTTATTTATTTATTTATTTTTTTTATTAACTTGAGTATTTCTTATATACATTTCGAGTGTTATTCCCTTTCCCGGTTTCCGGGCAAACATCCCCCTCCCCCCTCCCCTTCCTTATGGGTGTCCCCCTCCCAACCCTCCACCCATTGCCGCCCTCCCCCCATAGACTAGTTCACTGGGGGTTCAGTCTTAGCAGGACCCAGGGCTTCCCCTTCCACTGGTGCTCTTACTAGGATATTCATTGCTACCTATGGGGTCAGAGTCCAGGGTCAGTCCATGTATAGTCTTTAGGTAGTGGCTTAGTCCCTGGAAGCTCTGGTTGCTTGGCATTGTTGTACTTTTGGGGTCTCGAGCCCCTTCAAGCTCTTCCAGTTCTTTCTCTGATTCCTTCAATAGGGGACCTATTCTCAGTTCAGTGGTTTGCTGCTGGCATTCGCCTCTGTATTTGCTGTATTCTGGCTGTGTCTCTCATGAGCGATCTACATCCGGCTCCTGTCGGTCTGCACTTCTTTGCTTCATCCATCTTGTCTAATTGGGTGGCTGTATATGTATGGGCCACATGTGGGGCAGGCTCTGAATGGGTGTTCCTTCAGTCTCTGTTTTAATCTTTGCCTCTCCCTTCCCTGCCAAGGGTATTCTTTTTCCTCATTTAAAGAAGGAGTGAAGCATTCACATTTTGATCATCCGTCTTGAGTTTCGTTTGTTCTAGGGATCTAGGGTAATTCAAGCATTTGGGCTAATAGCCACTTATCAATGAGTGCATACCATGTATGTCTTTCTGTGATTGGGTTAGCTCACTCAGGATGATATTTTCCAGTTCCAACCATTTGCCTACGAATTTCATAAACTCGTTGTTTTTGATAGCTGAGTAATATTCCAATGTGTAGATGTACCACATTTTCTGTATCCATTCCTCTGTTGAAGGGCATCTGGGTTCTTTCCATTTTCTGGCTATTATAAATAAGGCTGCGATGAACATAGTGAAGCACGTGTCTCTTTTATATGTTGAGGCATCTTTTGGGTATATGCCCAAGAGAGGTATAGCTGGATCCTCAGGCAGTTCAATTTCCAATTTTCTGAGGAACCTCCAGACTGATTTCCAGAATGGTTTTACCAGTCTGCAATCCCACCAACAATGGAGGAGTGTTCCTCTTTCTCCACATCCTCGCCAGCATCTGCTGTCACCTGAGTTTTTGATCTTAGCCAATCGCACTGGTGTGAGGTGAAATCTCAGGGTTGTTTTGATTTGCATTTCCCTTATGACTAAAGATGTTGAACATTTCTTTAGGTGTTTCTCAGCCATTCGGCATTCCTCAGCTGTGAATTCTTTGTTTAGCTCTGAACCCCATTTTTTAATAGGGTTATTTGTTTCCCTGCGGTCTAACTTCTTGAGTTCTTTGTATATTTTGGATATAAGGCCTCTATCTGTTGTAGGATTGGTAAAGATCTTTTCCCAATCTGTTGGTTGCCGTTTTGTCCTAACCACCGTGTCCTTTGCCTTACAGAAGCTTTGCAGTTTTATGAGATCCCATTTGTCGATTCTTGATCTTAGAGCATAAGCCATTGGTGTTTTGTTCAGGAAATTTTTTCCAGTGCCCATGTGTTCCAGATGCTTCCCTAGTTTTTCTTCTATTAGTTTGAGTGTGTCTGGTTTGATGTGGAGGTCCTTGATCCACTTGGACTTAAGCTTTGTACAGGGTGATAAGCATGGATCGATCTGCATTCTTCTACATGTTGCCCTCCAGTTGAACCAGCACCATTTGCTGAAAATGCTATCTTTTTTCCATTGGATGGTTTTGGCTCCTTTGTCAAAAATCAAGTGACCATAGGTGTGTGGGTTCATTTCTGGGTCTTCAATTCTATTCCATTGGTCTATCTGTCTGTCTCTGTACCAATACCATGCAGTTTTTATCACTATTGCTCTGTAATACTGCTTGAGTTCAGGGATAGTGATTCCCCCTGAAGTCCTTTTATTGTTGAGGATAGCTTTAGCTATCCTGGTTTTTTTGTTATTCCAGATGAATTTGCAAATTGTTCTGTCTAACTCTTTGAAGAATTGGATTGGTATTTTGATGGGGATTGCATTGAATCTGTAGATTGCTTTTGGTAAAATGGCCATTTTTACTATATTAATCCTGCCAATCCATGAGCATGGGAGATCTTTCCATCTTCTGAGGTCTTCTTCAATTTCTTTCCTCAGTGTCTTGAAGTTCTTATTGTACAGATCTTTTACTTGCTTGGTTAAAGTCACACCGAGGTACTTTATATTATTTGGGTCTATTATGAAGGGTGTCGTTTCCCTAATTTCTTTCTCGGCTTGTTTCTCTTTTGTATATTGGAAGGCAACTGATTTATTTGAGTTAATTTTATACCCAGCCACTTTGCTGAAGTTGTTTATCAGCTTTAGTAGTTCTCTGGTGGAACTTTTGGGATCACTTAAATATACTATCATGTCATCTGCAAATAGTGATATTTTGACCTCTTCTTTTCTGATCTGTATCCCTTTGATCTCCTTTTGTTGTCTGATTGCTCTGGCTAGAACTTCAAGAACTATATTGAATAAGTAGGCAGAGAGTGGGCAGCCTTGTCTAGTCCCTGATTTTAGTGGGATTGCTTCAAGTTTCTCTCCATTTAGTTTAATGTTAGCAACTGGTTTACTGTATATGGCTTTTACCATGTTCAGGTATGGGCCTTGAATTCCTATTCTTTCCAGGACTTTTATCATGAAGGGGTGTTGAATTTTGTCAAATGCTTTCTCAGCATCTAATGGAATGATCATGTGGTTCTGTTCTTTCAGTTTGTTTATATAATGGATCACGTTGATGGTTTTCCGTATATTAAACCATCCCTGCATGCCTGGGATGAAGCCTACTTGATCATGGTGGATGATTGTTTTGATGTGCTCTTGAATTCGGTTTGCCAGAATTTTATTGAGTATTTTTGCGTTGATATTCATAAGGGAAATTGGTCTGAAGTTCTCTTTCTTTGTTGTGTCTTTGTGTGGTTTAGGTATAAGAGTAATTGTGGCTTCGTAGAAGGAATTCGGTAGGGCTCCATCTGTTTCAATTTTGTGGAATAGTTTGGATAATATTGGTATGAGGTCTTCTATGAAGGTTTGATAGAATTCTGCACTAAACCCGTCTGGACCTGGACTCTTTTTGGTTGGGAGACCTTTAATGACTGCTTCTATTTCCTTAGGAGTTATGGGGTTGTTTAACTGGTTTATCTGTTCCTGATTTAACTTCGATACCTGGTATCTGTCTAGGAAATTGTCCATTTCCTGAAGATTTTCAAATTTTGTTGAATATAGGTTTTTATAGTAAGATCTGATGATTTTTTGAATTTCCTCTGAATCTGTAGTTATGTCTCCCTTTTCATTTCTGATTTTGTTAATTTGGACGCACTCTCTGTGTCCTCTCATTAGTCTGGCTAAGGGTTTATCTATCTTGTTGATTTTCTCAAAGAACCAACTTTTGGTTCTGTTGATTCTTTCTATGGTCCTTTTTGTTTCTACTTGGTTGATTTCAGCTCTGAGTTTGATTATTTCCTGCCTTCTGCTCCTCCTGGGTGTATTTACTTCTTTTTGTTCTAGAGCTTTTAGGTGTGCTGTCAAGCTGCTGACATATGCTCTTTCCTGTTTCTTTCTGCAGGCACTCAGCGCTATGAGTTTTCCTCTTAGCACAGCTTTCATTGTGTCCCATAAGTTTGAGTATGTTGTATCTTCATTTTCATTAAATTCTAAAAAGTTTTTAATTTCTTTCTTTATTTCTTCCTTGACCAGGTTATCATTGAGTAGAGCATTGTTCAATTTCCACGTATATGTGGGCATTCTTCCCTTATTGTTATTGAAGACCAGTTTTAGGCCGTGGTGGTCCGATAGCACGCATGGGATTATTTCTATCTTTCTGTACCTGTTGAGGCCCGTTTTTTGACCAATTATATGGTCAATTTTGGAGAAAGTACCATGAGGAGCTGAGAAGAAGGTATATCCTTTTGCTTTAGGATAGAATGTTCTATAAATATCCGTTAAGTCCATTTGGCTCATGACTTCTCTTAGTCTGTCGACATCACTGTTTAATTTCTGTTTCCATGATCTGTCCATTGATGAGAGTGGGGTGTTGAAATCTCCCACTATTATTGTGTGAGGTGCAATGTGTGTTTTGAGCTTTAGTAAGGTTTCTTTTACATATGTAGGTTCCCTTGTATTTGGGGCATAGATATTTAGGATTGAGAGTTCATCTTGGTGGATTTTTCCTTTGATGAATATGAAGTGTCCTTCCTTATCTTTTTTGATGACTTTTAGTTGGAAATTGATTTTATTTGATATTAGAATGGCTACTCCAGCTTGCTTCTTCTGACCATTTGCTTGGAAAGTTGTTTTCCAGCCTTTCACTCTGAGGTAGTGTCTGTCTTTGTCTCTGAGGTGTGTGTCCTGTAGGCAGCAGAATGCAGGGTCCTCGTTGTGTATCCAGTTTGTTAATCTATGTCTTTTTATTGGGGAGTTGAGGCCATTGATATTGAGAGATATTAAGGAATAGTGATTATTGTTTCCCTTTATATTCATATTTGGATGTGAGGTTATGTTTGTGTGCTTTCATTCTCTTTGTTTTGTTGCCAAGACGATTAGTTTCTTGCTTCTTCTAGGGTATAGCTTGCCTCCTTATGTTGGGCTTTACCATTTATTATCCTTTGTAGTGCTGGATTTGTAGAAAGATATTGTGTAAATTTGGTTTTGTCATGGAATATCTTGGTTTCTCCATCAATGTTAATTGAGAGTTTTGCTGGATACAGTAACCTGGGCTGGCATTTGTGTTCTCTTAGGGTCTGTATGACATCAGTCCAGGATCTTCTGGCCTTCATAGTTTCTGGCGAGAAGTGTGGTGTGATTCTGATAGGTCTCCCTTTATATGTTACTTGACCTTTTTCCCTTACTGCTTTTAATATTCTTTCTTTATTTTGTGCGTTTGGTGTTTTGACAATTATGTGACGGGAGGTGTTTCTTTTCTGGTCCAATCTATTTGGAGTTCTGTAGGCTTCTTGTATGTCTATGGGTATCTCTTTTTTTAGGTTAGGGAAGTTTTCTTCTATGATTTTGTTGAAGATATTTACTGGTCCTTTGAGCTGGGAGTCTTCACTCTCTTCTATACCTATTATCCTTAGGTTTGATCTTCTCATTGCGTCCTGGATTTCCTGTATGTTTTGGACCAGTAGCTTTTTCCGCTTTACATTATCTTTGACAGTTGAGTCAATGATTTCTATGGAATCTTCTGCTCCTGAGATTCTCTCTTCCATCTCTTGTATTCTGTTGGTGAAGCTTGTATCTACAGCTCCTTGTCTCTTCTTTTGGTTTTCTATATCCAGGGTTGTTTCCATGTGTTCTTTCTTGATTGCTTCTATTTCCATTTTTAATTCCTTCAACTGTTTGATTGTGTTTTCCTGGAATTCTTTCAGGGATTTTTGCGATTCCTCTCTGTAGGCTTCTACTTGTTTATTAATGTTTTCCTGTGTTTCCCTAAGTGTGTTCATGTCTTTCTTGAAGTCCTCCAGCATCATGATCAAATATGATTTTGAAACTAGATCTTGCTTTTCTGGTGTGTTTGGATATTCCATGTTTGTTTTGGTGGGAGAATTGGGCTCCGATGATGCATTGTAGTCTTGGTTTCTGTTGCTTGTGTTCCTGCGCTTGCCTCTCGCCATCAGATTATCTCTAGTGTTACTTTGTTCTGCTATTTCTGACAGTGGCTAGACTGTCCTATAAGCCTGTGTGTCAGGAGTGCTGTAGACCTGTTTTCCTCTCTTTCAGTCAGTTATGGGGACAGAGTGTTCTGCTTTCGGGCGTGTAGTTTTTCCTCTCTACAGGTCTTCAGCTGTTCCTGTGGGCCTGTGTCTTGAGTTCACCAGGCAGCTTTCTTGCAGCAGAAAATTTGGTCTTACCTGTGGTCCTGAGGCTCAAGTTCGCTCGTGGGGTGCTGCCCAGGGGCTCTCTGCAGCGGCAGCAACCAGGAAGACCTGTGCCGCCCCTTCCGGGAGCTTCAGTGCACCAGGGTTCCAGATGGTCTTTGGCTTTTTCCTCTGGCGTCCGAGATGTGTGTGCAGGGAGCAGTCTCTTCTGGTTTCCCAGGCCTGTCTGCCTCTCTGAAGGTTTAGCTCTCCCTCCCACGGGATTTGGGTGCAGAGAACTGTTTATCCGGTCTGTTTCCTTCAGGGTCCGGCGGTGTCTCTGGCAGGGGTCCTGCCGCTCCTGGGCCCTCCCCCACGGGAGCCCAGAGGCCTTATACAGTTTCTTCTTGGGCCAGGGATGTGGGCAGGGGTGAGCAGTGTTGGTGGTCTCTTCCGCTCTGCAGCCTCAGGAGTGCCCACCTGACCAGGCGGTTGGGTCTCTCTCTCACCGGGTCTGGGAGCAGAGAGCTGCTGCGGGCCGGGATCCGCGGGTGTGGGACTTCCGGTAAACACAGAACGTGCCCGGTCCTAGAGCTCTAGTCGTGATTTTTGATTAGCAGTCATATCTCCCCAGTGGAGTCTTTGGGGGTCTTCCCTCTACTCTCACTGACTCTGGACATTGCTATCATTCACTCCATTGTCCGTTCAAGCCGGTGCAGCCAACAGTTTGGCTGTGGGAAGTAGATGCTATCATCCACAGAGTCCACAGAAGAGAATCAGACAGTCCAGTTCCAAAACAAGAAACGTATAATGTTTCATGCTGATTATTTTGTACTTGGCTGCCTCGTGGCTTGCCAAGGTCACAGGCCTGTGGTCTGTGGGTCTTCAGTCAGACTTGTCTGATTGAATCCCCATAGCATGCAGGGAGGAATGGGGTCACTGGAGATGGACATGAGGAGCCGGTTATCCTTAGGTCACTGTCTAGCCAGAGGCTGCTGAGAAACAACTAAATGAACTCCTACAATGAGCTTGCAGAGCTGTGGAATCCTGCGGGCAAGGCATCTGACGCTCACTGTATAGGTCAAGAAAGGTTTTGTTTGGATGAAGTAACACTTTACTTAAGATCTAAAGGGCTGAAGAGATTTTAGCCAAAGAGACAGGAGAAAAGCAAAGCGGGGAGGGCCAGGCTCTTTTGTGAAGGCCGTTATGCATGCATATGATTGCCAGCGGACTGTAGCTCCTGGGGGCCGATGCATCAGTCTAGCCCTGGCTTGTAGCATAGCACCTGCCACGCAGAAGATGTCCAAGGAAATGTTTATCGAATAAGTGGGAGAATGAATGAATGAGTGAATGAATGAATGAGTTTATGCTGATTGGCAAGGGTCCAGACAACCTCAGAAGGCGGAGGTTCTTAGAAGGTGGAGGTTTCCACTTGGTCCTGCCTCAGTTGGCCAGGAGACAGGAAAGTTGCATGGGTTCTTTGTGTAGCTGGACTTCTTATCCCCGGTGTGGCTGCTGATGTGGTTTCCACATGCAACAACACGTTCCAACCCACTGCTTTGAAAAGTAGCGTGCGATTTCCCAGCGGATGACTGACAAACAAGGACTGAACAGCCAGAACTGATTGAGAGTTTGAGCATTGCTCAAGTCCTCAATCAATCAGACGGTGGTTGCGGAAACAGGCCTCTCGCGCTTCCCTTATGATTGGATAAAAACTGAGTTTCCTTGTTGCCTTTCTCAGCTGCCGAGTTTCGGAGCTTAACGGGAGGTGGTTCCACAGGCCCACACAGCTGCCCACACTCTGTCAGTGAGCTCTGGGTTTCTGAATCACCTTGGGAAAATGGGAAATGATTAACAGAAAGAAAGAAGCAAAGTTCTGTCTTCTGAATGAGTGATAGTAACTCAAGTGGTGACTCCTAAGAGATGCGTGGGGAAGCTCACGGAGGGGGCAGAGGACAGCCCTGTGATCTCAGGCGTCGCTTTGATAAGGGAAACTCTGCCTCAAACTGGGGAGAGGCCAAGTAGGCAAGAGGTTCTGAGTGGGAGAACTTGAGTAACAGGGTTGGAGAATCTTGTGTATTCTTCAGTGGCCTCACCACGTGAGCTGATGTTTGACTGTAGCAGTAGCTCCCGGGGGGAACCATGGCTCACAGTGTGCTTCCCAACTGTGGATGTCCATTAGAACCCTCGGCCGCCGGCAGAGTTAAAAATATATCAGCCTTGGGCCTTCCCAATTCTTGATTTAATCGCTGGGAGGGAAAACCAGGCATTTGGTAGTTTTCAAAGTTCTCTGGGCAATTTTAATTGACGATTAACAAGTTGTAGTAGATTAGGCAGGCTTTACACCAGCGGAGAAGCTGTCTATTCCCTACCACAGCCCCTTTCCCAGGACAAGGGGGAGGAAGGGAGAGTCAGGAGAGGAGTAATTAAGGGTTCCATGTGAGGCTTTAAAACCCTCAGGCAAGAGAGGCTGTGGAAGCCAGAGGACACCCATATTACTAGATTTGCCCTTGGAATCAAAAGGAAAATATGAAAAAGTGAAGAATTAAACCAGAGTTTTGAAAAGACAGAACAATGGGTTGTGGGCAATGTCCTTCCAGGACATCTTGAACTATTTCTAGCCCAAACTTACCAATCACGTGAAGGAGTCTGCACAGCAAGAGCCCATGGGAGGGTAAATTATCACTGACATGGGTGGCGGTAAAACTCGTGATTTTGACTGAAGACAGCAGAGAAATTCATGACTCCAGGGAGACCCGGAGCAGAGCCTGGGAGCGCCTCTCTTAGGCGAGGATGGTGACGTCAGTAACAAGATTTCACGTTTGAGAACCATCATGTTTAGGGGTTATTGTTTGAAATATCACCGATGCCGCTAGTGGTAGGGGTTATAAGTGGAAGGCTTCTACAAAGTTCGGCCAATAGGTAGGCATTTCTAGATGGCGCCAGGCAGTTTGACAATTACATATCTCAGGAGAGCCTTATTTAGCCTAAGTGCAGTGCCCTTGGTGGGCGGGGGGGGGGGGGCCCTCACAGAGAACATTCCAGCATCGTTTTGGTGACATGTCACCAAGAAATGAAATACTAATTTGTGTCATTTTCAATGCCGCAATTCACTTGGACAGATCTACGGCCTATGATAGTAGGTGGTTCTAGCTTCTTATTTCACCATCCTGTGCCCTGAGAGTCCCTTGTGTTTCTCCTGGTGGGTCACATAACCCAGGACCCTCAATGGATCCACCTTGGAAAGTCCGAACCTTTCTGGTATAACGCCAGATTGACTCTGGGAGACTCACGTGATCCTGACCCCTTAACGAGATGAAGCGTCACTGAAAGCCCAAACAGAGATGGGTTTCATAGACTGCCCCGGCACCTGGCACGCATACCTTCTTACCTGACCTGACCTCTCTGCCCTGCACACTGATTATTGCACATCATGTATTTAAAGCCCTTGTCGGATGAATTTTTTAGCTAATTCCTGACATCTTCCTGATAGCATAGCAGAAGCCACATGGCCAGAATGGTTGGTGTGCTTGAATGGGAGATGGGACAAGATCTGCCCTGAGCACAAGCTTACAGGCCTTCTGGGTCTTCAAAGGCTACAGATGACTGGAGGACCATGGCTGCTGCGACGGTCTTTCCGGTTTATGTGCTTATTGGCTGTACCCTGATAGTCCAGGTCAAGTCACAGAAGAATTTCGTCCTAACATGTCCACAGGTCTCTGATCCTCTAAGACTTGTGGGAAGTGGCTGATATGTGGTATGGCCGTTCTAGTCCCGGTCTACTCTTACCCTATCCCACAACAAGTTGAGCCTGTATCTGTTATTAACAATGGCAGAGCCAGGCAGTTCTAAATGCTGAGGATCAAGTTCACACACCACGGAGGTCTTGTGGATATGTAGATATTGCCAGACATTAGGGCTGCAGGATTTCTGTATCAACAATCATCCTGTCTACCAGACCCGCCATAGTATCGGGACCTCCCAGGATTCCTTGCAGCTACCATCTGAACCTGAGACCCCATTGGATGGCAAAGCCATCTCCTTACTGTTCCTGGTAGAGCTGGAATGCTGTTCTTTTTTTCCATCCTTCCTATTGGCTGAGAAACGTGATGTCTGGTTCAGGCATCCTTCCATGTTTGTTTAGAACACCACCATGTCGGGAATATGAGTTTCATCTGGATTTTCCTTCTTCACAATGCCTGGACCCCCGGACTGCTAAAGTAAAAATCCACGGAGACTTCTCTGGGGGTGTTTGGAGTCTATTCTCAGCCTTTGGACAGCATGCCGGGTACTCACAGATCCTGTGCGCTTGACCTCTGGCATGGGAGGGCATCTCATCAGAAAGGAACTTCCGGGTCTTGAGTGGGGCAGCATGTGACTTTCTGCCCATGCTCCACATTCCAAAACCCAGATGTGCAAGCCTGCACCAGTAACCATGCTGGAGTGGCCTGTGTGGATGCAGAACTCGCTCGCAAAACGGGAGTTTGGTGTGTGTTCTTCTCCTGCCCCAACTCCCTTTCACCACCTCACATCACTCACAGATCTAGGGCCTACTAGAGGACTACAGTGCTTAAGCCCTGGGATCTGAAATCGTGGAATCGGGCTTATGGTACAGGTACCGGCTGCTGCGCGTTTTTAAGGACTCTTTATCCAGAACCCTCAGCTCCCTTTTGACGCCGGTTTCCTTCCATGAAGACCTTTCCAGATGTAGCTAAGACATCTGCAGAGTCAAACCACCTTGCAGGTAAAACATTCAGGAAAAAGGAGTGCTCGGGAAATGTACGGATATTTTCTTTAATTAGTCCCCAAACATGGCAGTGCGGTTACTATTTATGTGGAGTTCACGTCACGTTTGTATTTTAAGCAATCTCCTGGGATGGCTACACAGGAGACTGTGCTTACGTTGAATAAGAGCACTTTATCATCTTATTATATAAGATGCCTAAACAAACCCCGAATTTAGGGGTGTAGGAGTGATCTGGGATGCGGTCTCTCAGGGATACTGAGAGATAGCTGGCTATGTTAGGGCCGTCGCTAGAGGCTTTCTTAGGTGTAAGCACGGCCCCCAGGAAGCTGAAGGCAATGCGAAAATTTCACCGGTTCACTTCTCCTCAGCCTACCCCATGTGGCTTTTATCACTGACAGACCCAAGAGAGGTTGTCTTTCTAACCACAGACATGGAGCTATTCCCTTTCTTTCAGAAGCAACAGGGTGCTATCGGATTGTCTGTCTCTCTCTGGAAATTGCTCTTCAGATCTCCCACCCACCCACTCCTATACTGGTGAGTCACCCATCAGGTTTATTGAACTCAGCCCTGTGTGCCCCGGGGCCTGCAGGTCTGAGTAGGTGAATCCTCCCCAGCCTGGCCGCCCGCATTCCTGAGGCCTCTGACTTCCTAAATTTCCTCTGTTCGTTTCCGGTTTGGCTTCATTAATTGAGGGGAATGAGAAGGACATCTCTCACTGCCGAGCCCTCTGCAGAAACCGTTCCTGTCTCGCCTTATGTAGGTTTTATTTTTGTTCTCCTCTGCATTGTGTTTTCCTACTGCTTTCTGTAACAAAGCTTTTAGGGTGACTTTATATTCTTTCTTCCCTCCATGACTGGAACAGAGTGGAGCTGAACTGGCCAAGGACTGTTGGCTTTGGAAAACTAACATCGGGACCTTGACCAGCTGCCCTTACTTTGGAGTGGAATTGACCTGGAGGCCAGTCAAGACCTCAGACACTTTTTATCCAATGTTTGCCACCAGCCTTCTCTCCTCTATCCCCAAGCGCCTGCCTCTCACATGCAATCTGGCCATGACCAGAAGGTGACCTCCAGAACTTCCGATTCTCACCCTCGATACTGACAAAGGGTTTCCTGGAATCATTTCAACCTTTAGCAAGGTTTCCACAAGGAAACTGACTCCTGGGCATGTGGAGTCGGTGGACAGTAAGTAATTCTTTTCTGACATGGTGACGAGCAATAGGTTCTTGAGTGGTTCCTCAGGCTAGCCCTGAAACATAGGCCTCACTAGCATGTGGCTTTGACCAGATTTGCAGGATTGGTATTTGCCATTTGCCTCAGTGAGGACCCTGGATACCGCTCTGGGTTCCTTAGCCCTAACAAGGACTTGAGGGAGAGGGTAATTACAAGAGGCAGATCAGCTGTGATTCAGGCAAATAAAAATGAGTAAGAACAAAGGGGTCTTGGTATCAGGGCAGACTGAGTGGACAGAATAATCTAGAGGAAAGCAATATAATATAATATAACAATAAAATATAATATAATTAATATGAACATTAATCAATAGACAATGTTGGAAAATTTTGGCTAAGCACCGGAGAAGAAACAAAGTCTTTATTTCATAACTAAGATCAGAATCAGCAAAGAAAATGTGAACTGGAATAGATATTTTCTTTATTATCCAGAGGGTGACTGGCCATCGCCTTCAGCACAGCTAGTCATGTGACACACTGTCAAACATGGCTCTCCCTCCCATCTTCTGGCAAGGAAAGATTAATTTTCCTAAAGTCCCAGCCAATGGCAGTACCAGGACACAAAGCAAATAGACAGGACTCCAGGGTCCCCACTCTTACCAGGCTATGGTGCCAAAGGATTACCCAAGGGCTTCAGACACAAAAATTAAAACTCTGTGAAGAAACACGGGCAGCCTAGAAGGGAAATGAGGCGAACATTTCACACATGTAGTGGGGAAAGCGTTAGTACCCCCCACTTTCTCAAATGTCATTGCTCAGAACACCAGCGTGCTGAACGATGCTAATGGGTGTTCTGTGATAAAAAATACGTTTTGATGGTCAATTAAGTTTAGGAAATGATGTGTTAAATCTGACCATGGAACTTGTTCTCTCTCAGCATGCCTACTAACTTCTCACAGGGCAGTAAAGTTCCCTGAAACACAGCCCGGACGGTGTTGTCTTTGTGCATGGTGAGCTTCGAAGAAAAATACAAGGACTGCCTCCCCCCCCCCATTGAAAAATGGAGGCAAGAGACAATACACCAAAAAGAACACACCACACACACACACACACACACACACACACACACACACACACACACAGTTTGAAAATATGTTCAACCTTGTCAGTAATCAGAAGAAATAAAACAATATTTCAGCTTTCAAGTAGACCCAAACAGAAAAGGGGGGGTTGCTTTTACAACAACAGCAAGGGAACGTGCTCTTGGACAAAGTTAGGGAGCCTGCACACAAACATAATTTTTCTGGTCGTGTGAAAGGAAGGCCTTGAAGGCACGGACATGACTTCATTGGGCAAGGTCTGTGTACAGAAATTTACCATGAAGACAGCACTGGGGAGGGGCTTACTGGAAGAGCACCTGCATGGCAAGTCTGAGGAACTGAGTTTAGATTCCCAGAACCCCTCTGCAGCCAGATGCAACTGTAATCCCAACACCTGTAAGGCAAAATAGGAGGTGGAACAGGGACCAGTTAGCCTTGGGTAAGACACAACAGACAAGAGACCATGTCTCAAACAAAGTGGAAGGTTAGGGCACATACCCAAAGCTGTCTGTCTTATCAGGGTTTTTATTTCTGCACAAACATCATGACCAAGAAGCAAGTTGGGGAGGAAAGGGTTTATTCAGCTTACACTTTCCACATTTCTGTTCATCACCAAAGGAAGTCAGGACTGGAACTCAAGCAGGTCAGGAAGCAGGAGCTGATGCAGAGGCCATGGAGGGATGTTACTCACTGGCTTGCTTCCCCTGGCTTGCTCAGCTTGCTTTCTTAAGACTACCAGCCCAGGGATGGCCCCACCCACAATTGGCTGGGCCCTCCCCCTTGATCACTAATAGAGAAAATGCCTTACAGCTGGGTCTCAGGGAGGCATTTCCTCAAGAGAGGCTCCTTTCTCTGTGATAAGTCCAGTGTGTGTCAAGGTTGACACCCAAAACCAGCCAGTACACTGTCCTTAGACCTCCATTGTATACCATGGTAGGTGAATGGTTGTACTCACACACAAAAATATTATACACATACACACACTACACACACACAAATGCACACAAGATGTTTAATACAAGAGCTAACTTGACAAGTACACACATGGATTTATTTCAAAATTATTCGTATTAGAAAATACATAGTATTGCTAAGCTAGTACTTGATTATACATTCTATCCACTTTTCAAAAATGGTGATACTGGAAATTAATATTCTATGGGAAAATATCCAATTTTATACTTAGAAAACATTAGAATGCTAAGCAATTTATATCATTTTTTTTCTAAAATAAAGTTTAAAAGACTGAAAACATCTAGATTGAAATATTAGTGATCCTTAGTTTTCTCCAGGAGTGAGATTTTGGTTAAAGTTTATGTTCTTTTACATCTTTCTGCATCGTCTTAGCAACAACAACAACAACATTAATTTACGTGTCAAGAACCGGTCCTTACCATGTTGAAACATGAAGTTTATGTCTCTCTGACGAGGGTTATGGACGTAAGAGCTTTTCATTCTTTAACAAAACAGGTGAATCCTTTACCACAAAGGTAGCCTCAGGCTAGGAGGAATACAATTTATGAGACAGAAGAAACGGAAGATTAATACTGGAGTCTGCAGAGACAGTAGATTTTTATAAAAAAGTTAGAGAGAGGGGGAGTTCACCTCACCGAACTTCACAGCTGTGTCAGCTGGTGGCTTGTCAGAGGGAAATCCTGGCGGGTGAACATCTTTTTGCATCTAACGGAAACAAATGGACGTCAAACTGTGCTTTGGCAAAGAGACCTGAGAGCCACCTTCCAGCGATTTCTAAAGAGAATCACAACTTCTTGTTCCTGAATTTGTGCAACAGGATCCGGGCCAACTCCTTCCCTTTGTTGACTAACCCAAAATGAACTCCTTATGCAAAATATGGAACGGCTCCAGCTTACCCAGTGCTCCGGGTTACCAGCCAGCTGTTGGCTCACACTAACTTCTCTTTTTTTCCTCCTTTTAAAGGGTGCAAAAATCTGTTGCTTTACAGACACAGGGAAAATCGAATTGGAGGCCCTAATTTGAAAATACCCCGAGCCTCCTAAAATTGGACTAACCTGGAGACCCTGCCAATTTGCTTAGATTGTTCTCTGTGTTACAGTAACTGTATTGAAATGAGAGGGGCCCTGGGAGATCTTCTCTCCCTGTTTAAGGGCTGTAACTCGGTTATTTTTTTTGTTGCTGTGATTAAAAAAAAAATACCGTTGACCAAAAGATCGTAAGGAAGGAAAGGCAGGGCTTGTCTAACCCCACGGTTTGAGGGCACAGTCCCTCATGGCAGCAAAGCTGCCAGTATGGAGTCTGCAGTTAGGGAGCAAAGGGTTCCGCTCAGCTGACTTTCTCCTTTTTAGTCAATTCAAGACTCCAACCCAAAGAATAGTGTCACACACTTTTAGGGTGGGCCTTCCTTCCTCACTTAACCTAGTCTAGAGAATCCCTTATAGCTGCGCCTAGACGCTAGTCTCCAAGGTGGTTCTAGAGCCTGTCAAGTTGATGAAGATGAAAACCAGCCGTAACAGTATGGAAAGGAAATTGTCCAGCAAGTCTCACTGGATAGGAGAGGACTTGGTCGCTAATGAAGGGTCCATCTGTTCCTTCTTTTTTTTGGTTCTTTTTTTTCGGAGCTGGGGACCGAACCCAGGGCCTTGCGCTTCCTAGGTAAGCGCTCTACCACTGAGCTAAATCCCCAGCCCCCATCTGTTCCTTCTTAAATCTCTTCACAAGCACCTCAGAATTTCTTGGGGTTCCCCGAGGAAGGAGCAGAGGCCAATTCCCTAGGAGGATAAGGTCTGGGATCTCCTGTTAGGGTTTGAATTTGAAACGCCCGCACAGGCTCATGTTTTGTAAGCGTGTTCCCAGACAGCGACGATATTTGGAGGAGTGCAGCTATTAGGAGGTGGGGCTTGGGTGGTAGAGGCAGTCACATCGGTGGCAGTGGCCTTTGAAGGTTCCGCACAGCCAGTGATTCTGGGTATGCTTTCTTCTTCCTGGATGCCTGTGAACAGCACTTTCTCTATGATTCTCTTGCCTCAGTGTGAGCCACCCTACTATGCCTTACGGGCTATTATGGATTGAAACACCCGGAAACGGAGCCAAAGAAACCGTCCCTCCCATAACCACGTCCATCAGTCTTGTCGTGGTACTGAGTAAAAGAAGTAGCTAATGTCACCCTGATGTCCTCAAAGGGAGCTAAACAAGGCTTTTGGCCTTTGGTTCCTCAAGGGATCGTTCCTAAGTCTCAAGCTTTTATTTGATTGGCCAAAGGAGAATTTATCATGCATAAATATGCATTAAATTAACATATTAGCCAACTTAGGAAACACAGTCTTAAACCAGCATTTTTCATAGAATTTTTAAATATTTTAGCACACAGAACAGGGGAGATGCACCTAGCATTTTCAAGATTTTTCAAGAAGGCCCAGTTGAAAATGTAGGGTTTCCTAGTTTTTCAAAATAGAATGTGCTGGAGGGACAGCTACAGTTTAGGCAATAGAACATTCAAGGATGAGTATCTTGTTTGTCCTCTCTTAAGCCTGTGGGTTGTAAGCTGGTATAGTCTATTGGTCAAGGTCAGAAGCACCCAAGTGCTCCCTGGCCCATGCAATGATTAGAGAGTCCACTGAGTCGTTGTAAAGATCAAAATAAAGGAATGGTTGACAGGTACACAGTGCTGCTCGGCAACAGGCTCCTCCATGACACCCCCGGACCCCAATCCACTTAGCAAGCGTCTTTGCAGAGTCTTTGGGTATTTTTTCAGGCACGTGTGTTTCTTTTTGGTGTGTCCTCTCATCTCCACTTTTCTATTGGGGTGTTCATATGTGTACACCCCCCCCCATATGTGTGTCGAGGGTGGCAATCCACAAATCCACACAAAAGTCTCTCTCTCTCTCTCTCTCTCTCTCTCTCACACACACACACACACACACACACACACACACACACACGCACACACACGCACACACGACAAGGTCTCTCACTGAACCTGGAGCACCAATCTTTGATCATCATATGAATGTACTATTTGCCAGGGCATTAAGTTCTCCCATTCCCACAGGACTCCACTCCTCTCCTGCTGCTGGGTTTCTTCATTCTTGCTACCCCTGGAGGGTCAAAGTTCAGCTTTCTCTTTCCAGAGGTGGAAAGTTGGCTCTGGAAACACATATGACTATGGAAAAAGGAGCAGTATTGATGGGCTCAGAATCTTCCATCAGGGAAACGTCATCTGGGCAGATATATGGTAACCTGCCCACTGGACCACCTCTCCATGCAGCTGTGAAGAGAAAAATAATCAGACCCACGCTCCTGACAGGAGCTAGCTAGACCAGCGGCAGGTCTCCCTGCACTGGCTGCCAGCCGATCTCTGTCTTAGCCTAAACTCCCTGATCTGTCTTTTGTTTGGAGCCTGCATGGAAATAAACATTCTAAGGGGGAAAAAAAGTAACCTTTTCTTCGTCATCGCCTTCTAGTCATAACAACACGAATTCTTCTGCAGACAAAGTGGATACTTCTGCCTACTAGGGGAAAGGTCAGGAAGTGCTGAAAAGAAAGAACAACAATGGGCACGGTTTCTAGACAACCTTGCTGGCAACCTTTGCTTAAGTCCATGTAGTTGTTCGGGATGCACAGAAAAACGGGATAATGGAGGATGTGGTGACCTTCAGGACTTCTCCGGATGGAGACTATTAAAGTGAGAAGCTGCAGGTTTGGGGCATCGAGGTGGCCCAGTGAGCAAAGGTGTTGCCTCCAGTCTTGAGGGTCTGAGTTCAAGACTTGGAATACGCACACAGTGGAAGGAGAAACCAACACCCACACATTGTCCTTTACCAGCCACATGTGCGCCTACCCCACAATTTAAGTTTTTAAAAGTAACAAAAATAGAAAAGGAAGCCTCACATGTTCTGAGGTTGTAGAACAGACTGGGGGTTGTGGAACAGGCTTGGGGAGTTGTAGAACAGATTTGGGGGGTTGAAGAACAGAGTGGAGGGTTATAGAACAGACTGGGGGTTTAGAGAGACTGGTGGTGTACAACAGACTGGGGGTTGTAGAACAGAGTGGGGATTGTAGAAGAGACTGGGGGCTGCAGAAGAGACTTGGGGGTTGTAGAACAGATTTGGGGGTTGTACAACAGACTGGGGGTTGTAGAACAGACTGGAGGTTGTAGAACAGATTGGGGGTTATAGAACAGACTGGGGGTTGTAGAGAGGCTGGGGTGTGGAGAGGCTGGGGTGTAGAGAGACCGGGGGGTGTAGAGAGACCGGGGGGTGTAGAGAGACTGGGGGTGTAGAGAGACTGGGGTGTAGAGAGACTGGGGATGTAGAGAGACTGGGGATGTAGAGAGACTAGGGTGTAGAGAGACTGGGGTGTAGAGAGACTGGGGGTGTAGAGAGACTAGGGGGTGTAGAGAGACTGGGGTGTAGAGAGACTGGGGATGTAGAGAGACTGGGGTATAGAGAGACTGGGGGTGCAGAGAGACTGGGGGTGTAGAGAGACTGGGGGTGTAGAGAGACTGGGGTGTAGAGAGACTGGGGGTGTAGAGAGACTGGGGGTGTAGAGAGGCTGGGGTGTAGAGAGGCTGGGGTGTAGAGAGACTGGGGGTGTAGAGAGACTGGGGGTGTAGAGAGACTGGGGGTGTAGAGAGACTGGGGTGTAGAGAGACTGGGGGTGTAGAGAGACTGGGGTGTAGAGAGACTGGGGGTATAGAGAGACTGGGGTGTAGAGAGACTGGGGTGTAGAGAGACTGGGGGTATAGAGAGACTGGGGGTGTAGAGAGACTGGGGGTGTAGAGAGACTGGGGGTGTAGAGAGACTGGGGTGTAGAGAGACTGGGGTGTAGAGAGGCTGGGGGTGTAGAGAGGCTGGGGTGTAGAGAGGCTGGGGTGTAGAGAGGCTGGGGTGTAGAGAGACTGGGGGTGTAGAGAGAGAGACTGGGGGTGTAGAGAGAGAGACTGGGGGTGTAGAGAGACTGGGGTGTAGAGAGACTGGGGGTGTAGAGAGACTGGCGTGTAGAGAGACTGGGGGTATAGAGAGACTGGGGTGTAGAGAGGCTGGGGTGTAGAGAGACTGGGGGTGTAGAGAGACTGGGGGTGTAGAGAGACTGGGGTGTAGAGAGACTGGGGGTGTAGAGAGACTGGGGTGTAGAGAGACTGGGGGTATAGAGAGACTGGGGTGTAGAGAGGCTGGGATGTAGAGAGGCTGGGGTGTAGAGAGACTGGGGTATAGAGAGACTGGGGGTGTAGAGAGACTGGGGTGTAGAGAGACTGGGGGTGTAGAGAGGCTGGGGTGTAGAGAGGCTGGGGTGTAGAGAGACTGGGGTGTAGAGAGACTGGGGGTGTAGAGAGACTGGGGTGTAGAGAGACTGGGGGTGTAGAGAGACTGGGGGTGTAGAGAGACTGGGAGTGTAGAGAGACTGGGAGTGTAGAGAGACTGGGGCATTCCTCCCTCTTTCATCGTATGCTACTTACTCCCAGAATAGTTTCAAGCTCAGCACTTTTGTCTTTTCTCTTCCTCAAAGCCCTCCCTAAGTCCCGGAAGAACCAAGAAATCACCAGGGCTGGCACAGCAGTCCTTTGAAGCAAGACCTAGTTTATCAGCTGACTGACTCCATAGCTCCCACCTGCAGGGACCACAAGACTCTCGAGCTCAGCCCTTGGTAAGAACTGCTGTACGCAAAGGCTGGGCCAGGCTCCAGTGTTTTTTCTTTGATTCACGGATTAAAGTAGAATTTTCCAGAAAGGCTTGATCCAGGACAAATCCTTCCTTTTGTTCTCTTTGTGAAGCAGGACAACACTTTTCCCTGTTGCCCTGTTGACACAGGCAGCTCATGTCTGCTCAGAAGAGGGCAGGCAGGAGCTTTCCCTCAAGAAAGAGCTGGAGTTTGGTGTGGATTTCACTGATTTACATAAAAGAGCCATGAACTTATTCACCAAGGATACATAAAGGTATCCTTCTGATTTAGTAAACGGTGCCTTATTATACAGGAAAACTGGACATGATTTCATTAAACTAATCATTTGCCTCTCCCTGTCTCACTTTTCCTACTGAAGAAGTGAGTTTACAATTTTATTTTCATTCTCTAGAGTTTTATACTATTACTTTAAAAAATAGTTAATATCCACAAAATGATTAAAGGATAGTGACCAGAAGGCCGGCTCACTGTTTAAGAACACATATCCAAGTTTGTTTCCCAGAGGACCCAAGTTTGCTTCCCAGCACCCACACTGAGTGACTTACAATCCTCTACAACTCCAGATCCAAGAGATTGACACCCGAGACCACACAGGCAGCCCCACACAAGTGCACAAATCCACCCATAGACCCAAGGCCATATATACATACTTAAAGCATGGAATGTCCTTTAAAGATTGAAGGTTGATGCTTTCCCACTTGCGCAGGCTCTGGCTGACAAAAGTTTGACTGATAATGATTTATTCCCTACCTCCAAGTAATGGTGATTGCATTTGTTAAAAGTTACATCTATTTCTTTCTTTCTCTTTCTTTCTTTCCTTTTTTCTCTTTGTTGAATGGTAATATTAACATTTAAAAATAAAGCTTGAGAGACTGGAGATATTGTTCAGTAGTGAATCAAGTACTTAGCATGGGAAGGCTCTGGGTTCTACACGGACTCTCTCTGTCTTTCTGTCTCTCTTTCTCTCTGACACACACACACAGAGGGAGGGGGGGGGGAGAGAGAGAGAGAGAGAGAGAGAGAGAGAGAGAGAGAGAGAGAGAGAAAACAACAACAACAAAAACAAAAACACCCTAGAGATTCCATTCTCTAAGTGCTATCACTAGGGTGAAATTCTACATGGGGCTTGATGGCCTCCCCAGAGATGAGGACTGGTGTGAGCGTCGGATGATGACTCTTATTTACCGAGGCCTAGAAATAGAACAGTGGCATCAGGGTCATGAAGCCCAGGAACCCTTGAGTCATCAAGACGGTCCAAGCCATGGGGCGCGAGCGAGTACCAGCCTGGGACGGGAGGCATCGGATTCACTTCCCAACCACTCTTTATGGGTTATTTTTGTAGACAGCCACTCGCTGTGGTTGGAGTGGGAGAAAGGAGAAGTTGGTGTCCTTTGAAGTGAACACTCAGAAAAGCTCTTGCAAGGGAGGTCTTTACCTACTTTCCTTGGCGTGTTCTTTCTAGTCAGGCAAACACACCAAGAGAATCTGAAATCCTTTTTCTTCAAGTCTCTTGTCAGAGGACAGCCCCGAGTTGAAACCATTTTTGTTTCCAGAGCTTGTCCCTTTGTTCTCTCCCCGCGCAGCACGTGGGTGAGTGCTTGTGCGCCTCCTCTGGGCAAGCAAGAGCGGTGCAGCCATATTAAGACAGAGCAGGGCCTGCATCCTCCTAGGCTGTGTTGGATTTAGATTCCCACACTTCCAGTTAATATCAGTGAGACTGATGGAGGCCAGGGAATCTGCAGTTCTAAAAAACGTCAAATAAATTCTACTCGCCTTGTGCTGGAGTACCCCAGAGAAGATCCACCCATGCCCCTTTTCAGATGGAAAAGGGAATTTATACATTCCGCCCTGGGGTCTCCCTGCCATTTTCTTATACCCGGAATGGTAGGCAGATGGAAGCCATTCCAGATTAGTCCTCTTGTCTTTATGGCTGAATCCAAGCCCCATCTTGCTGTTTGGGTTTGAGGGTTTTTCTACTAATATTTGTTAAAAGTAAAAGAGAGCCGAGTGTCCTGTGAATCTCGTAACATGTCATAGAAAATCTTTTAACCCTTTTACTTTTTGAGACAGGGTCATGTGTGTATCTAGGTGGACCTCAAACTTACTGTGTCATTGAGGATGACCTTGAACTCTAAGGGTCTGAAAATCGCTAAAGGAAGACACTCCCCACCTCCCGCCCTGACTCAGATAGTATTGTACAAAGACAAAGAACGATTATTCTGCAGAAACAACCAGCATGTGGGAGGTCAACCCTTTTGCAAAATGGCAACCCCAGACAAAGGCTTGCGGGCCTTCTTATAGGGAACCAGGGGAACTCTCTAGAAGGATTAGGTAATCTCTAATGTGATTGGCAGGGGCCAAAGAGGTGACATTAGTACAGCTCTGATTGGCTACTATGTTACTACTTCTGTATTTAGAGAATGGGTTAGGTAATCTAAAATTTCATTGGTGGGTGTTGCGGAGGTCACAGGGGTCAGCTTCTGATTGGCTTGTGCCAGGTGGTCAGAGGTCTGCATTTCTACGTCATGAAAGTTTCGGGATGAGATAGGACTTCCCAGCACAGATGACCCATCCTGAGATAAGCTATTTCCCCATTCCTGTGGTTATCCCCAGGCTGTTCTCTGGGAGGGGGTTTTATGATCTTGATCTGGATTTTACGGTCTGTTCCTGCAGCTGGTGCCTTATGGCTTAGTCTCTGGGACGTATGGTCTGCCCCTAGAGCTGGCACCTTAGGGCTTTCTTTTCAAAATCAGGCCTGCTCCTTAAATGGAGACAAATGGGGTTTGCATCATCCTTTCAGAACTTCTGGTTCTTCTGTGTCCACTTCCCGAGTGCTGCAAACATACAGTGCTTGGGCTCTCTTTTCAAAGGTCTTTTTAGAGAAGGTGGAGCCACAGTTGAGTGGTTAAGAGCGCTCTCTGCTCTTGCGCAATATCTGGATTTGTTTCCCAGCAACCACGAGGTAACTCACAAACACCTGCAAGTCCAGTTCCAGGGAATTTGAAGCCTTCTCCAGGCCTCCATGGGCTCCAGGCGTTCATGTGTTGCCCGCACACGTAGACAGAACACTTGAACACATAAAATTACAAAATTAAATTAAAATGTAAAATTCCCTTTGATGGGGTACTCAGTAAAATATTAAAGACGGTTCTCCGTCATCAACAACAAAACACCGCGCAGACTACAGAGTGGGAGTAATATTTGCCTATAGGGAATTGACAGTTTAACTTGTACTGAATATTACGGAATTATAGTACGCTGAACTAGTCAATAGCCTAATTAATCTTTGTGCCAGACAATCAGAAGAATGGACTGTTCTCACTAAGCCTGGGTTTAGTGACCTAGCATGACCTCTCCTCAGGTCTATAACGTGAATGTCGCCTGCAGTTTTTCAGATTGAGACTGCTTAATAGAATAGGACCAGTGTTCACGGTCAATGTTCTAGACTGTAATTTAAGCAGGAGCCTTATCTGCTCCCAAATAATTGACTCAAGAACCTATTAAATTTATTAGCAAGTTTTAAGCACTATGACTGGGCGGATACTCATCCACTGTAACCTTCTAAGCTATCTCCTTCTCGGCCATGAGGTCCTGTACCTTCATTTCCAGTCTTTCCCTGGCTTGCCCTGCTCTATGTGTGCCCTTATGGCAAATCTCTTGGCTACCTTCTCATCATGACTCCTCTTGGACCCACTACCTCATAGTCTTTCCACGTGGTCTCTCTACCTCCTTTCCTCACAGTTTTCCTCTTCTTTTTTTCTCCTGGGACCACTGGCTGGGATTAGAAGTCCAGCCTTCCTATGTCCTCTGCCCAGCCATAGGCTGATCAGTTTTTTATTAACCAAGCAGAAATAATTGGGGAGCATTCTTTATACAACATTGATACAGGAGATGGTTCAATAACCATGACAATGCTGGCCTCAAGATCAACCAGATCTCTGGGCACAGAAATCAGCAACTGAATATACAGTGCACAAGGCCAACCCCCAACACAGTCTAGAGGAAAGGCACACTACCCTATTGTGCTGGCTAGTTTTCTGTTAACTTGACACGAGAGGAGGGAGCTTCAACTGAGAAAATGACTTCCATAAGATCCAGCTGAGGACAAGTCTGTGGGGTGTTTGCTTTACTAGCGATTCATGGGAAGGGCCTAGCCCATTGTGGGTGGGGCGGTCCCTGGCTTGGAGGTTCAGAGCGCTACAAGAAAGCTGGTTGAGCAAGTCCCGGGGAGGAAGTCAATGAGCAGCATCCCTCCATGGCCTCGGCATCAGTTCTTGCCTCCAGGTTCCTCCCCTGTTTTGAGTTCCTGCCCTGACGTCCTTCAATGATGAATATTGATGTGGGACACAAGCCAAATAAACCATTTCCTCCTCAAGTTGTTTTTGGTTGTAGTGTTTCATCATAGCAATAGGAATCTTAGACAGACCTAAGACCTGGTACTGGGATCATTGGGGGATTCCTGTGACAAACTTGACTGTGCTGTTTTTGGGAGGACCGTGGAAGGACTTTTGGTAGAAAAGCCATTGAGCGTTGAGAACTCAGTAGGCTACTCTGCAGCACCTTGGAAGATAAAAATGTTGGGAGTAGCACAGATGGTGGAGGCCTAGCTTGGAAACTTCCAGGGGGAAGCAAAAACTCTTCTGGGTCATTTGTGCGAAGAATCTGTGGTACATGGTCAGCTGGAGCTGAAGAATCAGCTGTGATTAGCAAGGGACCAGAACTACTACAGTGAAACCTTTGTTTTGTTGGCACAGTGGAAGCTGGTCACCTGGGGCTGAAGAGTTAGCTGTGATTAAGAAGAGACCAGCATCATTAAGGTGACATCTTCTGGAAAGTGTTTCCTCAGAGCCAGCACACAGAAGCTGTGCTCTAGGAGTGGCCAAGGTTGTACCATGTTGACACATGAGCTTGGTAGTTTCAGAGCCACCCAGATAGTACTGGTGTTGAAGGTAGGAATGGGACAGGGAAAGAAACTGGGGCTTGGCACTGTGGGGCAGGACAGGGATCTCTGAAGAGAGCTCAGAACTGGTTATCAGTGCAAGTGCAGCCCAGTTGCATCAGACGACCCCAGCATTCTGGAGATGCTAATACCACGGGACGACCACCAAGAGCAGCAGCAGCCATGGAGTGGAGCCAGTCAGAGCCTAGAGACACGCTGTGTGTGCTGCCAAGGATGGAGCTGGAGAAGTGAGCCAAGGCCTTTGGAGGCGCCCAGAAGACAGTGAGCGAATCCCAGACACAGGGCACTGGGTTATTTACACGCTTGGAGTTTTGTTTTGCTTTGAATGGGCTGTAAGTGTACCCCGATTCTTCTCTCTTGAAATCAGAGAGTGTGTAGCTGATTCTGGATTTTTATGGGGGGGCCTGCAGTTGAGGCAGTTTCAAACTTTAGAAATTTAAAAGAGACTTTGGATTTTTTTAAAAAAGGAAGCAGAACTTTTAAAGTTTGTAAGACTGTGGGGCTTTTCGATTTTGTAAAAGTGCTTCATATTGTGATGTTGATATTAATGTGTGGTTTTGGAGAAGAAGAAGAAAGGAGGTCTGTGGCCTCATAGTGATGTCTGTGTCAAGATGACAAGGAGTCAGTTGTGCTGGCCAGTTTTATGTCAGCTTGATAGAAGTCTAAGAGGGGGAAACCTCAGTTGAGACGCCTCCATAAGATCAGACTGTACACAAGCCTGTAGGGCATTATCTTAATTAGTAATTGATGGGGGGAGGGCCCAGCCCATTGTGGGTGAAGCCACCCCTGGGCTGGTGTTCTACAAGAGAGCAGGCTGAGGCCATGGGAGATGGCTCAGTGGTTAAGAGCACTGGCTGCTCTTCCAGAGGTCCTGAGTTCAAATCCCAGTAACCACATGGTGGCTCACAACCATCTGTAATGGGATCTGATGCCCTCTTCTGGTGTGTCTGAAGACAGCTACAATGTACTTATATAGAATAAATAAAAAAAATTTTTTTTTTTTAAAAAAGCAGGCTGAGAAAGCTACGAGGAGCATACCATTAAGAAGCACCCCTCCATCGCCCCTGCACCAGCTACTGTCTCCAGGTTCCTGTCCTGACCTTTTTCCATGGTAAACAGTGATGTGGAAGCGTATGCCAATAACCTTTTTCTTCCCCCAAGCTGTTTTTGGTTGTGATGTCTCACAAGAGCAAAGCTAAGATTCTCCAACTAAGACACCATCTATTAACATTTGTCTTCCGAGGGCTGCCAAGGTGGCTCAGAAGAACGTGCTACCAAGCTTGATGATCCCTGGACTTCGTTTGATCTCCTGGACTGAAGAAGTAGAAAGGGTCAACGGACCCCCACAGAGCTGTCCTCTGACCCGCTCAAGAGCACCGTGGTGTGAACATAGCCACCAACGAAGGAACGAACAAACAACCAAAATGTAAAAACTCAAGTTCTAGCATGTGGATTGTGGCTCTGTAGCTGTGTTTCCTCTGGAGGGGACTCCATTCCCAATCAGGCTGGATCTGATCAGGTGCTGGGTACAGCGAGCCTCCTTTTTGTCTTACTCCTGGAGGAGCTGTGAGTGCAGGCACGATCTGCACAATTAAAGGCTGTTTAAATTTCTAATGAGCCCACAGTGCCTTCTTGGAGGGCATGGCACAACACATCTCTTGGAGAGCTGACGTGCACGTTGGATTTATATGTGACTTGAATACTAGTGTGCATGGGGAAAGCCCAATTGAGCTCCCTGCAAGTGAATTTATATGACCCAGTGGCTTATGATTCTCTAGTATTTGCAAACCTGTTTGCCAAACACTGGTACCCAGGATAACTGATTGGCTCTAAGAGTCACAGTAGTTTGTTTTTTTTTAATCCCAGGGCTTCCATCCACTTAAGCAAACTAGAACCAATTCTACGCTTTTTTTTTCTGCAGATATTCTGTCCTTAGGCTTGGAAATCATGGTAATTCAGACACCAATACAGCTAAGAATCAAGATTCAATCACACCCCCCTCCCCTTGATTTTAGGAAAGAACAAGAGAATAATTTCTGAACATTAGTGCCAGGATGTGGAAGTCAGGCTCAGTCTCCTGAGGCCTCTTTAGAGTACTTGAACCCAATCATAGGATCTGAGACCGTAGACTCCCACAAGCACCTGAACCACGAAAGAAAAGAAAAAATGTATTTTTTCCCGAATGGCAGCTGGAAGGCAAACTATCTTAAGTAAGAAACATACCTCCTTTCGTCCCTGAAGGAGATTGTCACCTAGCTCTTGTGTCTGTCTGTGGTGGTGCCTTATCAATCTGCACAGGAGAAGCCAGCGCCTTCCCGGATGCCCGGCAGATGGTGAGGAATGTGTTACTTGTACTCTTCATTCTTACTTGATCTATTTCATGTACATGCGGTTCCATGGAGAGAGGTGGGGGAGAGAGAGAACACGAGAGAGAGGAAGGGAGAAAGGGAGAGAGAAAAGAGAGAGGGGGAGGAGAGGAGAGGAGAGAAAGAGATGGGGAGAGGATGAAGAGCAAGAAAGAGGGGAGAGAGAGGGAGGGGGGAGAGAAAGAGAGAGGGAGAGGGAGGGGGAGGGGGAGGGAGAGGGAGAGGGAGAGGGAGAGGGAGAGGAAAGGTAGCAATGACAGTTTATCAAATGGTGGCTGACTCTTATGAAGGACGCTCAGGAAAAGGCTGGGGGGCAGGTCCCCAAGTAGTTAGAGCCACACAGAATGATGCAGAAGTGGTTTTCTTTCCATGTCTCCCCTGTCAACAAAATCCCCTTATTTTCCACATGCTGAGGAGAAGTCTTTCTGTCAGTCCAATGTGGATGGGGCAGAGCGGGGTTGGTGTCAGAGACCAAACAGGGGCCCAGTGGGATGAAGGGAGACAGCAGGCAGCACTGCAGCATGAGGGAAGTATTTTCATCTCTGCTGGGCCCTTCTCGTGTGTCTTCTCTGCCTTGGAAGCGGTGATGGTGAGTTGTGTTATCCATACCAAGAAAGGCTAGAGTAAAAAGAGCTTGAAGGCCCAATGGGATTTAAAAAATTTTACTTTATTCTATTTCCTTTTTCTTTTCTTTTCTTTTTTTTTAATCTGGAACTAGCATTAGTTTTAATTTAAGAGAGGACGCTCTTCAATGGGTAGCTTTCTGAAGGACACAAACTACCGATTTGCTCCCAAGTTTAGTTTTCCAGGTGTCATCCTAGGGCAGCTCCTCCTGGGCAAAAGAAGTTGGAGCATCTGACTGCAGGGAGCTGTGGATGTGGTTGCCGTGGAGACCGCAGCCAGGAGGCTAAAGTTCTGCAGATAGAGAAGTCACTGTGCGAATCTGAATGAACCCGAGGACCTCAGCTTTACTACTGTAGGGCCCAACGGTCAAAGAAGTTGCAATCTGGAAAATGGGTGTGGAGGTGTCAGATAGGAAAAGTGGGACCCGGGTCAGGGGGGTTGAGTGGATGAGGGATATGTGAGATCAATGGAGCCAACAGAAAAATATGTGAAGTTCTAGAAAGGACGCTATTGCTCTCAGTAGGACGTATTTCTCTGGCCCAATGAGGCCATTTGGGAGTGGTTATGCTAATACAAAGATGCAAAGGTAACGTTGGAAAATTATTACTGCTGTAGGCAAACAGTCAAACTGGAGGGATAGTACACAACCTCCATCCAGTGCAAGGACAGTGTGAGAACCTTCAGGGAGTGTCGTCCCTCACATAGGGGTGACTGTGTGAACCAAGGAGCAGCTGATACCAGACAGGAGCAAGCACGCCGGTTCTCAGGAGACAGGGAAATTGGCGGTAGATGGTTGTGATTCTGTTGTGTGTGCCTCAAAGAGGATGGCTGCGTCTCACAGCCAGTAAGGCTGCGGGAGGCTTTATAACATGTGTTATTTTGTGATGTTGATACTAATGTGTGATTTAGGGGGTGAAGAAGAAAGGAAAGGTTGTGGCTTGACAGTGACGCGTGACTGAGTGCCAAGGTGACGAGGGGTCAGTTGTGCTGCCGTAGTTTTGTGTCAGTTTGGTAGAAGTCTTCTACGGAAGAGCAGGAAACCTGAGTTGAGAAAATTCCTCCGTAAGATTCAGTTGCAGGCAAACCTGTACGGCAATTTCTTATTTAGTGATTGGTGGGGGAGGGTCCAGTCCATTGTGGGTGGGGCCATCCTGGGCTATAGAAATCTTCTGTGGGCTATAGGTATTCTTTTCTGGCCACAGCATTTCCTAGCTTGGGCATGGTCTTGGAAGATTCTCAACACAACATTTGGAGCGGTCTGGGGTGTCCAGGAGCAGCCTGGGCACCAATGTGTATTCGCAGCTCCTCCAGGACTTTACTTTCTTCCTTGTGTTTGTGAAGTGACAGATAAAAAGGCTCCCTCCCTCCCTCTCTCCCTCCCTCCTTCTCTCCTCCCTCCCTCCCTCTCTCTAGAGCTGTTAAAATAGGAACAATTGTGTTGGGTGTGGCCTCACTTCGTCTGAGACCAAGCTTGGAAGCGCTCCACCCCTTGATAAAATTACAGTTGATGACCAACTGTCCAGAGTTCTGGCCATGTTGCTAAGTACCTAGGCTTAGAAAGATGCCAAATAAGGCAGTCTTGGCAAGAGTGAGTGTGCACTGGCCTTGCCAATGTGTGTTGGGGGTGGGGCACGGATAGAAGACAGGTACAGCTGACTGGTGTAAGGTCCCTTATCTCGGTGCTCACCTACAGCAAGATGCTGCATACACAGCACTCTTTCCATCTGGCCTGTGGCGTTGCACATTTAGGATGTCTACCTCTGGTTATTCCATAAAGACAGAGCGGAGTGAGGAGACCCCTGAGGAAGCCTGTAGTGACCGTGGCCAGGAGGGTTGTATTTCACAGGCTCTAGTGATAGAGCTTCTTTAACTAAGGCTGTTCTCCTTAGTAGGTTCTGTTTCTCTGAGAATCCCTCGCTTCATGCCAGATAAACCCAAACGTGGCTCTAAAAGCTGACTTGTTTTTTTTTTCATTTTTTTTGGTACGAGTCCATATGCATGACATGCATCCATGTTGTATGCATGTTTACAAGTGTGTGGTGTGCATGCAGGTACATGCTGGTGTGTGCAGGTGCATGAAGGTATATTCAGGTGTGTGTGCAAGGTGCATGCAGGTGTGCATGCATGTTTATGTGCAGGTCCCTGCAGATGTATGCATGTGAAGGCCAGGGGCTGACCTTGGGTGTAGTTCTGGATGGCTTTTTCCATTGTGTCTGTTGAGGAGGCAACGTCTCTCACTTGGACCTGAGCTTAGCACTTTTGTTAATCTTACCAGCCAGCTTGCTCAGGATAGCCTGTCTCCACCTTCCAAGCGCTGGGATTTTTACCCATCTGCCATGTTCACAGGCACTGGATTCCCCAGCTCTAGTTCTCTGGCTTGTGTGGCCAGCCCTTTCCCCACTGAACCATCTCTATAGATCTTATTCTTTTGTTTTTAAAGGTAACATCGGGATCTTATCTCTTAGTAGCCCCAACCCCCACCCCATGTTGTGCTTTCAGCTTTCTCATGTAAATCATTTTCTCAGTCCAGGAAATTAAAATGCATAAACACAAGCTGAACACTCAGAGTCAAGTCTTCTACATTTCCCTTCCCTGGTTATCAGTGCTGTCAGTCACCTGTTCCCTTGTGTAGTCCTAACGGTAACTGGAGTAGACATTTGGTTACTCTTAAGAGATTCATTTTTAGTTCATATGGCTGAATGTTTGCTCTGTGTATGTCTGTGCCCCATGTGCATGCAGTGCCCAAGGGAGCCAGAAGAGGGCGTTAGATCCCTGAGAACCGGAATTACAGTGGTCATAAGCAACCATGTGATGCTAGGAATCCAACCTGGGATCTCTGGGAGAGAAGTCAGTGCTTTAAACCACCAAGTCATCTCCCTAGACAGTTTTTATGAGGAAATGGCATGCCATTTGTACAAGTCTTTCACGTTATCACAATGGCTGTAGCAGTTACTGGGATTTCCAGGAGTCCTTTGTGCTCCCTAGATAATACTGGGAAATCAGGGTTCCCCCTTGGGGTTCTTAGTTTCAATGAAAGAATTGAAGAATGGCCTCAAGAGGAAGCTCAAGGATAGTTATTAGTGTTTTTTAAAAAGCCCCACAGCAGGCAACTATAAATTCCAGAAGCTGCCTGGAGAATGTAGGAGAAAAGGGAAGTTGGGGGGGTGGGCTTTAGAAAGAGCATAGAAGTCCAAAGTACTGTGTGTGTGTGTGTGTGTGTGTGTGTGTGTGTGTGTGTGTGTGTGTGTGTTTGTATGTGTGTGTTTGTATGTGTGTGTGAGTGTGTCTCTGTTTGTGTGTGTATGTGTATGTGTGTGTATGTGTGTGTGTATATATGTGTATGTCTGTGTGTATGTGTGTGTATGTGTATCTGTATGTGTGTGTGTCTGTGTGTGTGTGTGTGTGTGTGTGTGTGTCTGTGTACAGATATAGGCACACTTAGGGCAGTGGTTCTCACTCTATGGGCCGCAGTCCCTTTGGGAGGATCTAACAACCCCTTCACAGGGGTCATGTATCAGAAATCCTGCATTTCACATTTGTAGTAGAACCACATATGCTTATCCCCACGTAGCTTACAAATAAGTGAGACTCAGACTGTGGTCATTTTGTTTGGCTTTGACAATCACTGGGGCTCACTCCTAATCAACTCCTCTAACTGCTGGCCTGGCTACCTCCCCAGCCATATGCCCCAGATACTTGCTGTTTCTCCTGGCCATGCTCATGGTCCCTCTCTTCTTCTCTTGGCAGCTTTCTCCTCTCCCCTCATTCTTCCTCCTTCTCCTCCTGGTCCCAGCCCACCTCATTCTCCACTCCCAATCAGGTAACTCAAAACCTACCAATTTTGTTTAACTAGTAGTTTTAAATTAAGGAACAAGTTTTGCACAACAAAAGCTTATAAATGTGAGAATTCGATATAGGCCCCGACTTTCAGGGTAGAGATTTTAGCATTACAATACATAACAACAGACCAGTAACAGTAACAAAATCACAGTTATGAAGTAGCAATGAAAATCACTTTATGGTTGGGGGTGTCACCACAGCATGAGGGATGTATTAAAAGGTAGGAGTGTTAGGGAGATTAAGAACCACTGGTTTAGGCGCTAGTTAGCATCTAAAAGAAAGAGACAGAAGAAAGAGAAAGTTGCACTTTCCTGAGCTAAGTCAAAGAAGATGGGCAAACCAGTCAAAGCGTAAGGCTGCTCAGCCTGTGGGGCCTGCACTGGGGGCCGGATTTCTGGGAAGCAAAAGTATAGTATCTCATGAAAAGAATAATTATTCTACCCATGTGTTTGTTTGTTTGTTTGTTTGTTTGTTTGCTTTGGTTTTGTTTTACCAAGGCTTAAGACGAGGCTGACTTCCTTGGGATGCTCTCACCATCTTGAGGGTAGGTCTCTTAATTAGGGCATTGTCCCAGTCCAGTTGGAATGTTAAGAGATCACCAAGGCCAGATAATCTGTTTCCTTGAACAGAAGGAGTTTCCCTTAATACCCTCTACCGCTACTATAATAGGACTGTCATTTTAAAATCTCCCGCCTCACATCAGGCATTGTGCTGTGCAATATGAGGTACTCGTTAAGTTCTTACAGAAGCCTTGTAGGAATCTGTTAGGTGCCCAGTCCAGCAGATTGGAAAATTAGGCTGCATGAAGTTGGTTGATTAGGTTAAATCCACACAACTAGAAATCTGCTGGAGATGCTTGTTCTCAGAGTCCCTTCTTGTCTCTTTGTCAATTTGCTGTTAGTGAGCAGATCTTAACAATGGCTCCACTCTATTTAATATATTCCAGCTATAAAGTCTGTCACTATTTCTTCTTTCCAGCTTCATAACAACTTCGTGAGTAGGTCATTGCTGTCCCATGTCACAGCTGAAGACACTTGGGTTCCACATACTGAAAATATGAAGGCCAGTCAATCCTGGAAACATCTTTGGAGTCACTCCAGTAAATCCCAAGGTGCTATTTCTGAAGGGGGAGATAACTATCAGGCTCCTTGAAAATAATTTTGATTTTCCACATATAAGCAAGATCAAATAAAGGCCAGAAAGTCTACTCAGTTAGTGAGTTTACTGAGCAGGAATGAATGGGCAAGCCCAAAGGAGAAGAGAATAAAAGTCACTGTTTTCATCGTTCCCTTAGGTCAGGGTACACCGAAGTTCAGAATGTGTGCACACACTTGTGTAAGCTCTGGGTCCTGCTGAGTTCTTCACCATCCAGTCAGAGCAAAGCAGGCAAGTCTAGTGGGTTAGTGCCAGGCCCAAGCATATGCTCCTTGCCTTACCCTGATAGAGAGGCTCTGAATCCTCTCGTGGGTCCTGCTTGGACTTTGTTAGGACCACTTCACATTTCACATTCGATCATGAGGGATGAGAGAGGTCATTCCTTGGTGAAGATTATTTCCTGCTCTTTCAGAGGGCCCAGGACAGTTTCTCAAACCTATGTGGTGACTCACAGTCATCTATGACTATAGTTCCAGGGGATCAGGTGCCGTCTTCCGGTCTCCATAGGCGGTTGTGTGCATGCACACACACACACACACACACACACACACACACACACACACACACACACACCATACAAACATACACACATACATAGACACAAACATACACACATGCACACACACATACACATACACAGACACATGCACACACAAACACACACATACACAGACACACATGATGCATATAAACTCATGTAGGTATGCACACATATAAATACAATAAATCTTTCTTAAAAGAGATGATTCAGCCCTCACACGTTCTCATCAAAGCCTTCAGTTGCTCGCTCCCCAACCTTCGTACAGCTCCAGCATGACCCATGCCTCCCTCCAATGTCTGTATTATAACCAGAAGGCAGTCTCTTCATAACTCAGAGCCTATGTGGTTCAGGAACTTTGGAGAACTGCCTGGTAATCAAAGCATTTATTCTACTGTGGTCTTTTTCCCCCAGGGGTTTCCTCTGTATTCCATTATCAATAAATTGTCAAACAGAGGCCATACTGAAGGATCTCTGACACAAGTACACACTGTACCCTTTCGTTTTGCGAATTGCTGTCTTCAAACCTCTGGCCCATATCCATTCCTTTTCACAAATGTTGTCAGAACTCACAATGCAACTTAAAATCACCACAAATCTATGTTCGTGTCAAGTACCAAAGAGAATCCAAGGACTACTCCTTAAGGCTGTGTTTTAGTGGGATGGGTATCTGAATACGGGTTTCTCCCAGCCTCCATCTCTCCCGTGGTGATTCTAGGAAATGATTCCTCACCATGATTCTGGGACCCACAGAGACAGTGCATTGGCCTCAGGATCATTTTCCCCCAGACACACCTAGAGCTGGAAAGAGGAGCAGCCTGGGGTGGATCTGTTGGAGTGGTATTGTTAAGACTGTCTGTGTCAGCAAGGGCTGAGGTCAGAGTGTATGTCACGTGTCCCCGAGGCTCACTCAGACACAACTGGGCCAATGGTGAGATAAAAGCTGCCTAATCCTGCTGCAGAGTCACTCAAAACCCGACAGCCACAGCCGAGGGCCCTGCCGCTTTTTAGGGGTGACGAGGACTTTCTCATCAACCCCACGCCATGATTTCCCTCAATATACTAAATGTTTTAAAAGGAGGAAAGCCATCTCTGAAGGGTTGACACCCACAATGCTGAAGTAATGTTCTTCCTCCCTTCCCCCACATTTTAAAGTTTAGGAAAATCTAGAAAGGAAGTGCCTAGAATAAGTCACTTTCTCTATTTCTAAATCTTTAAAAATGTGTGTGTGTGTGTGTGTGTGTGTGTGTGTGTGTGTGTGTGTGTGATCTCCAGGAAGAAAGGGGAAGATATTTATAGGCTGTTCCTGACTTCCTGTTTCTAAAGATAGTCTGCTAGTATCTAGACTTCTGCTTAGAACTCTGATGTTACTTGGATGTCAAGGGATGCAGCATTCTGAGACCTCCCTTACTCTCCACATCTTAGGCATTTGCTACCAAACTGATGAGGACCTTTGGAACCCTGATTTAAGTGATTTTTACAACCCCTCCCTCCAGGTGAGGGATTAGGTTACGGTTGCCTAATCTCTAGAGAGCCTCACTGCCCAAGCAAAGACAAAATCTAAGGGCCCTTTCTTTTCTGGTGCGTGCAGTACTTGAGAAAAGACGTCTATCCCATTTAAGCTGACTTTACTATTATTTACAGACAAATTATTACCTAGTGAGTTCAAAGCGATAGTTCAGACAGGAAAGGGGGTGGGTGGGTGTTTTTAGTGTTTCTTGAATGCTTCAAAACTTCTTTAAAATGCTAATGCAACTTACTAATTCATTTGAGACTTTTTACCATTTGTTTCAAACAGGTGAGACTTTGTAGATGAACACCGGAGTCTACTGGAAGCAGAAGTCCCCTGGAGTCTTGGTTTACACAGTTAGGTCAGCCAGATGTCAATTCGGGTTGGCACCTGCCCTGTGTTTCCATCGATTTAGCCCACAGATATTTCTCTAGATCAAGACATGCTGATGACAACTGAAAACAAGGAACAACCATTCCCTGTGTTTGCCTCTGAAGAACTTAGGAGCAGTGCTGGCAGCAGTGAGTGTTTGCATGAGGGAGGAACTGGACTTCTGGAAGGGACACCCAACCCAGATGTAGGGCTTGTGTCTGAGCCCTGAGATCCCGGAGGGGAGATAGGAGGATAGGTCTAAATTGCTATGCAGGGAAGGTCTGCAGGCAGAGGGGACATAGCCTGGAGATACACAGAGAGGAGGAAAAGTTCAGTGTCTCAGAGCATCTAGGGCAAAGGTGTCGATTGGGGCACAATCAGCCCTGGGAAGACAGTCATAGGAAGGAGTGTGAGTTTTCCAAATTGCTGAGGGCAGCCAGTCCTTCCCCAGGTGAACCTCCTTTATCCCCTCTGGGTTTCTAGAACCCCATCTCTTGGCTCCCATCTTTTATTCTTCATATCCCAGTTTTCAATGTCTTCCTCCCCTCTAACACTTAATGCTGCTGTCTTACACCCCGGCTCTTCATGTCTCTTATCATTTGTTCACATTTATAAGGTGGTTTAATTTAATCACAGGGCTTTAAATAGCATCTACACCCTGCACACGGAATTTATCCATTGCCTTGACATTTCTACACACATCCAGATTCCTAAGTCTAATTGACCCCTTGACCACTTTTATTAGCTGTCTGAGAGGCCACCCAGGCTCAGTCCTGGGCTGTGGATGTAGACATCCTGCCTAGCACACCAAGACTATTGGTTTAATCCTTGAACACCTTTCCCCCCTCAAAATCCCTAAACAAAACATGGATGACTGTAGGCAACAGAAGACACTACCTCAAAAGACTTAAGCCATTCTGCAGAGTGTGGTTTCTGAAGCAAGGCTGGGGTAATAGAGGTGAAGTGTCTTTTCTTCTACCCTTTAATGTTTAATGGTGGGTATTTGGGGATCAATTTGGCAAAAGCAAGCTTATAGGAGAAGGGGCTGGATGCTACATGTCATGTGTTTGCGGGACCATGCTTTGGTGAGTAACTCCAATAGGATAAGTAGGAAGATCCCTGGATCTTGGGAACTTAACTCAGTGGGAGACTAGAAGACAGAGAGAAGAAGCTGCTGAGGGAAAATCAAACACGTTTTTAAGAAACTTGTGGATCTGTAGGAGAGCAAGTGGGAAGCCTAGTTTGTCTAGGTCCCGTCTTTCCATCTTCTTCATGGTCATGGATATCCACCACGGACCACAGCTAGGTTTACTTTAGCTCTGCTCTTGCATCAGAGCCATTCTAAAGGGGAAGTGTATGACAGCCACAATTCCCAGAAATCTCTGTTTTTATAGATGAGGGCAAGCTTTCAAGAAACACTTCCCCTGTGTCTGCTAGATATCATATGTCCCTGGTATATCATCTTGCTTGTGTCAAAGTCATAAGATTTGGAGGTGGCATGTCCTGGTTCTGTCACCATGTCATTGCTTCAGTGAGCATCGGTCAACTGAAAGTCATTTCGGCGTTCACAATTAAGTCAGACCTGGTCTAGCAACTGAGGCAACAACAGCTCCCTTTAGCAGCCTCCCTGCCTGCCTGCCTTTCCTCTCTTGTCTATTTTATTCTATTTACGTCTGTTTATGAACTCATCCATGACTCTGGCTTTGCCCGGTGTAATGACAGCAAGCTGTGTCCAAACCATCAGCCGCTAACACTCCTGTACACAGAGGTCTTGCTCTCCTCTCTCTCTTCAAGCCCTGAGTTTATTATGGAAACATGGCTAGGCTAGGTATGAGAAGAAAAGGACCACAGGTAGCCGAAAGGGGGCACTCTAGTGAGGCTGTCGTCAATGAGGCAGCCTCCAGGTAATTGGCCAATATACCATAGACACGTGGATATGTCCAGCAAAGATTGAATCATTAAAGTCCAGGCCAGAAGGACTGTCCGGCAATCTGGTTCATAACAAATGGCAAATAATAATTATTTACCTTTTATTAAACCATGCCTGATGTTGGGGTGGTTTGTTGTGTAAAACACCCAGAGAGACACACTCATAGAACTGGAGTTTCTCTGTCTTATTCAGGTTTCTATTCCTACACAAACATCATGACCAAGAAGCAAGTTGGGGAGGAAAGGGCTTATCCAGCTTACACTTCCACACTGCTGTTCATCACCAAAGGAAGTCAGGACAGGAACTCATACAGAGGCAGGAGCTGATGCAGAGGCCATGGAGGGATGCTGCTCACTGGCTTGCTTCCCCTGGCTTGCTCAGCTTGCTCTCTTATAGAACCCAAGACCATCAGCTCAGGGATGGCACCACCCACAATGGGCTGGGCCCTCCCCCTTGATCACTAGTTGAGAAAATGCCTTACAGCTGGGTCTCATGGAGGCATTTCAACTGAGGCTCCTTTCTCTGTGACAACTTCAGCTTGTGTCAAGTTGACACATAAAACCAGCCAGTACATTCTCCTAGCCCAATTCCATGCTTGACAATTTTCATCCAGGAGTCCCAGAGATGAGATCCATGTCACTGTTTCTCATTGGATGTTTCTATGTTCCCTAGAGATGAGGTCAAAGGCTTATTTTTCCAGGATGGTCCCAGTACACCATTATCTATTGATTTAAAACAAATCCACAATTATAAGTTTATCTTCTCTATGCTCAGAAGACTGTGGTGGAACAACATGGGAGGGAGGAGAGTGACTAGACAGAGGAATTGGGGACGTAAGGAGAAGTGGCAGAAATGGAGTCCTTTATGGGAGGGGCTGTAGCATCTATGGGGTATGGCTATGGAGATAAAGTTTCTGCCAGTTCTTTTAACAGTAGCTCCTCCTACCTTCCTTCAGATCTTCTGAATTCAACCCACCCTTTGCCAAGTGATTCCTACCAGCTTACTGTTGCAGGAAAGATTACTCTTTCACGGAGATTTGCAGAGTTAGAAAACACCGGAGATTCAAGAGAGAAGGACAGTGTTGGGGACAGAGGGATGGCTCAGTCAGCCAGGTGCTTGCCTTGCAAGCAATGGCATCTGAGAGTGGTCTCACCAGCACCCACATAGAGAGTGCTCTATGCCTGCAATCCTGGTGCTGAGGTGATGGAGACAAGAAGATCGTGAGAGCTCATTGGTATTGATTGATGTTGGTCGTTGGTGCTGCAGTAGAGAAGCTCACCAAGATCCCAAGCCCTTTCCGAAGGAGCAGAGGGGTTCAGCCCTTTTGGAAAAGACTGACACCCAGCGAGCTCACTCCAGTTACTCTACTCAAACATTAAACAAGGTTAATTGGGAGAGGTTGCGGCTACCAAAGTACAGGTGAGGATCTTCAGGTGCTTGATAAAATCTCCCAAGGAGAAGTCATTGGTTGGAACCTTTATGCGTGAGGGTCTTCCAATTCTCGAGGACTGAATTCTCACTCTGAATTGAAATGGCAATGGTCCAATTCATATAAAACTGCTTCTAGGGACTCTATCAAGTGGCATGGAATTGGAATGTCAGGCCTCCTACTACAATTTGATAATTCTATTCAGTCTAATTTGTGGAAATTGGCAAGTGCTTTTCACCCACTTGAAGCAGACTCTGTCTTAAAAACTAAGGTGGAGAGTGATTGGCCTCTGGCCTCTACAAGCATGCAGCCTTGTACACACTTGCATACACGTAGATGCATATGCAAGCACATATCCCATATAATAAACAATCAAACAAATAAAAAATAGATAATTAGTTAAGGGCAGTGTTGTACTCTTGTAAGAGTACCTTCTTAGTGGTGATCTGAGGTAGGGTTCATACTGAATTTATGGGTTGGAATTTGTGAGAGAAGGAGACTCCAAATTAGTTCCTTGGTGAGATACACTTATGTATTATCAACAAGAACAAGCTGAATCCATACTTTGTAAGTTGCTCCACGGCATGCAGAACATTATGATACTTACCAAGTTAAGTTTTGAAGAAACCAATGCTAAATCTAATCTTAAATTTTGAGCAAAAATCATTGAAAAACCAGACTTTATCCCCCCAAACACAAACACCCCTGCTTCTAGGGGCAACCAATACTGTGTTAGTTATTGTCTTAGAACTTTATGGCTGTGCATAGACACCATGAGCAAGACAACCCCTATAAAGGACAACATTTAATTGGTGCTGGCTTATAGTGTCAGAGGTTTAGTTCATTATAAGTCCATTATCATCGTGGCAGGAAGCATGGCAGCATCCCGGCGGACTTAGTGCTGGAGGAGCTAAGAGTTCACCAGATTGATCCCAAGGCAGCCAGAAAGAGACTCTGTGAACTGGGCGGAGCTTAAGCATAGGATCTCAAAGCCCACCCCTACAGTGACGCACTTCCTCCAACAAGGCCACACCCACCCCACGCTTCCTTATAGTGATAGGTCTCTAGGACCAAGCACATTCAAACCAGCACATTATCTAGTGCAGCTTTGCTCAATGACTCTCATGCTCATCTACAAGCTCCCATTCCAAACTGTACAACATGCCTTCACCGCAAGACTGCTGGGGATTTAAAAACAATCACGGATTGAGTGGTGTCCGGCAGACTTGTTGCTTCTGTGGAAGTTTATTTACTTCGAGCATTGGCTACTTACTAGCTAGTTGATTCATAAGACAGTCCACAAAGTCAGAGACCTAAGAAAATGCAGGAATGGTGAGGACAGAGAGTAGACATCATGTAGAAATGTCTTCGGGAGCTGATGGTATATGTGCTTTTGAGAGAATGCAAGAACAGGACAGTAAGGATACCCAGGGAAAGCCAAGGAGGGGTGAGGTAGAACTAGCCTTCTACATGATCCCCCCAGTCCCTCCCCAAGTGGAGTTAGCTCATAGCAGAAACCCCCCCAGGCCAAGCTCAGAAGTCTTTCACCCCTCACGTTTCTGATAGGCTGAGCTCCGTGACGGCACAGAGCACGTCTCTCAGGCTCACAACGGAAGTGCTTCATCCATATTTGTCAGAGAAGGGATAAGATCTGAATCTTAGAGGGAGCATTAGTCTTGGCCATGAGGATGGGTGGGTGGTTCTCCTTGGCAGAGGAAGAATCCTGTGCCAAGGCAAGAGGAACAGAACACCACAGTGTGCTTTAGCTGTTATTGGCATGCTGTCTCCAAACTGCCACTCAGGGAGACATTTACATCTTGAAAAAGACTTGCATACATCTACCAGAGCTGGAAGCAATAGAGAATAAAACTGTTGTGCAGTCGATGATGAGAAATTTAATGTTTAACCGATAGCCACACGCCTACCTCGGAACACAGGCCTATCATTGTGCGGACACGTGCTTGGGTGTCACGAGCTTTATTTATGACTTCCCCCTTCAGAGCAGAGCAGGGCAGAAGTCTTGAAAGGAACGAGCAGGAAGTGCAGTCATCCTAGCCTGGGTTCTGAGCACCTTCAGAAGAGGAAACATCTGGGGGTGAAGGGGGTGTGTGTTGGGGATGCCAGGGCAGAAGCTAACTGCAGCCCCCACCACTCCATCCCCAGAAGAGGAAGACCCAGTCTCCTCGCTGAAGTCTCCTTAGCACAGGAACAGGCATGCTGTTGGGTTTGTGGCAGAGTGACTTCTGCAGTGACATTTGTATTAGTGACTTCCTGACGGCTGCCTTCTGTTTACCAAATCTGAAGCCAGAGGTGGGTGGAGCCATTCCAAAAAACTTAAATAGGTGTGTGCCCTTCTTCCTCCACCCCCAGCCCCCTGCTCAGGTTTGGGACCCAAGGATCTGTCACATCAGTTAGTAACATAAACCATTTACCCTGTGGTTGGGGAACTGGTCAGGTTTGGCTGGTCAGGGGGCCTCTTCCTGTCAGGGCATCCCGTTCCATCAGGAGGCTGAGCATGACAAACTAAAGATGAGCAGGCAAAGAGCCATGTGGATGACCCCGAATTGCTGGTAGCCAGCCAAGATGGCTACTTCCCAGGATGACACCACCCTGTCCGGAGCCTTGTGGGGCTTGGCCAGGTATGAACTTTCAAGTCCTCTGAGAGAAAAAACAAACAAAACATAAACCACACCTTCTGGTTCAGTGGAGGCCATTGTCTCTGACACTCCAGCAGGAGTTATGTAGCCACCGTTTCAGAGAGATAATACTCTGCGTTGACTTTCAACCACTGGGTAGCTGTCTCCATCTCTACATGGTTTCACTCACCCACTAGGTGGTTCTCAACCTCGCTACTGCTGTGACCCTTTAATACCCTCATGTGCTGACCCCCCCAACCACAAAAGTATTCTGTTGCTACTTCCTAGTAGTAATTTTGCCACTGTCATGAATGATAATGTAAATATCTGATATGCAGGATATCTGATATGTGACCCCTGTGAAAGAGTCATTTGACCCCCCTCAAGGGGGTCGCGACCCACAGGTTGAGAACCAGTGCGCCAAGGAGGCCAGTGTAAAGCGCCAAGGAACAGCTGACCAGATGTAAATCCAGTGTACAAGCTATGGAGGAAGATCTTTCTCACCTCTCATCTACAACAGAAACTACTTTCCTTGTTTCTCTTCAGTACCCAGAAGGGTCCGACTGCTCAGATATTTCCTGGGGACAGATTCAAATAGTCAGCCAGTCCCTGAACAATTGGAGACAAAGGAGAAGATTCACTCGTACAGAAGATATCTTCCGTGCTCAGGAATATTTTCTTATGTTACCAGTCTTCTTGGAAAGACACGTTGCTCTCTCATGGGGTGCCTAGGATCCATCATGGGGTCTTCCACACAAATGGGCATAAGATAGCTACCAATGGCTGCAGCTGTGGAGGCCTAGGATTCTGGCTCTGGTACCTGGGTGCCACGCTGCAACATCTACAGAGAAGTATCTCACGCCTTTGCTAGGAATCCAGTGTCACCCCATCTCAGTGAGGGAACACGCTACGTGGTTTGGAAAAGGTTTTTCTATATCTGGAACTCACTCCTCAAGCTTTTTTTGGTGGGATCTTGGGTGCGATATCTTCCTTGGCTTAATCTAAATATAGTTTTAGGCATGAAGAGAATGCTTAGAAAGTCAGATGCTTGCTGATGTTAGAAGGAGAGAGCGCTAGTTTGTATATTTTGCCAAATTGGCTTTTACAGGAATCACATCTTACTCAATGGCCATGGTTTTGACTCTCGCCAGCAGGATGTTTAAAATAATTAATATCTTAGTCCGTAGCAGCAGTCCTTTGGCAATTCTGCCAAGATATCTGGCCTCCAGTGCTGGAGGTGAAGGTTTGAAGAGATCTCGGTACAAAGGAAATGTTTATATTATTGGAAGCACATGTTTCTGTGGGGGAGATAGTGTATGATTTGCACATAAACTCGAGGCGGGCTTATAGTACTTGTAGGAAAGATAAGACTTCCTGGTGCTTTCTGTGCTGCCTGGTGTCTCTGAACATGTGACTCTGGGAGAGCCACTTCTCAATTTCAAACCTCTTTTAATTGTTAGAATATTATATAATAAACATACACTTTTAAAAAATTTAATAGTTTCACAGTGTTCTCGCATATTCTGTTGTTCCACACCATCTGTAATTTGCATATCATATTAGAATGTACTCGGGATTTTCTGGGCCCTTGAAGGTTCTTTTTAATCACGAGCACTTATTTTAGAGGTCTCCAGCATTCATACTTATAATTAAATAGTTTATCACCTTCACTAAGAAAATGGGGTTTGCCAGTTTTCTCATCCTTGTGCCTCCGGCCTCTAATTGCTGGCATCTTCCCTTCAGAGGTACCGGTTCTGGGAGATTCAGTGTGTCTATAGTAGACTCTTTTTGTGTGTGTGTTTGAATAAATTCCCCAGAATGAGACAGAATATTAACAGTTTTTTGGGCCTTTGGCGTGAGTTGTTGCACTGATTTGTTAAAGATCAGTAGAGATATATGTAGAGCACGCCTTGTGATTCGCAATGGTTGAATTGCCTTCGCTGAGGCAGGGGTGGTACTCACAGTGTATTAACAGGTGGGGTTATTAGCTCCCTCCCTTCTGAACCGAGGCCAGCCCATCTGGGTACAGGGCTTGGACAGCAGAGGTCTAGTTGCTCCGAGGCACCCTTCCCCTAGTGCGATGCCCCCTCCCCCCACTCCTCTTCTTTTTCTTTCTTGTCCTCCAGCTGTCTGATGCTCTCTTGGCAAAGTAGAGATAGCAGACGTGTTTTCCTGAGTGGTACCTCTGCTCTCACTCTCATTAGCTCACTTAACACCTGGAACGACCCTGTTAGGGTGACTCACTCCCATTTTATAACCATCCATACTGAGGTTTGCCCAGGCCCACAGAGATGAAACCTCACAATCCAGAGTCAAACCCAGCCTGGATTTCTCCTCGGGCTTCAGTGACAGCCTGGTCAGGCTGTGGGATCCTGGGATGCAGGGTGGCAGGGAGAAGGGGGACAGGACGGCGGGGGGTGGGGTGGTCTGCATTGTCAGAGGAGCTGAAGGTAGGATGCCTCAGATTCCCCTGTGTTCTTTTGGTTCCCGTGTTTTCAAGCATTTTGATTAGCTTGTGTCATATTTATTCACAGCTGTTAAATGTCACATGACTTCGGGAGGGGTGTGTGTGTGTGTGTGTGAATGTGTGTGTGATATGTTTAAAGCCCAGTTATTAAAATGTCTATTTTGACTTAAAGAATTCCTCTGCCTTCTATTTTCCACTCATCTCATATCTCTTTAATCAGTAGTCGCTTCTAATAAAGAACATTTAGCACCCAGCAACCTCAGTACTTTAAGCGATTCTCACCAAATCTCACTTAAGCATTGACTCTTTTGTTGAATGACTGCCCAGACATATCCTCATCTATTTACCATCTATGAAACCGTCGGTGTCTACTCTGGCCCATTACAGGGCCATCTATGTAGTTTGAGATTAAACGGTGTTTGCTTTCTCGGAAGAGATCTCTAAGTGTCTTTCCTTTACTGTATGACTACTCTCCAGTTGACTCTCTATAAGCCAGGCTATCGATGCTAATCTGACAAGTGCAGTCGGGTAATGGCTGTTTGAGGAGAGCTGAGGGAAAAGCACATTTCTTGTTATAAACCGAACAATTTTGTGAAAGGAAAGGAGAGACTGTCATATGAAGATTTTGGCATTCCCTTTACCAGCCGTGGGAGAAAAGGACAGTTTCCTCACAACAGAGGTGGAAGCAAGTGGTTAGAAGTCAGGGAAGGTACGAGGAGAGGGAAATACTATGGCGTGTCTGAAACCTTTCATGGTAGTAGGAGTCTGGTAATGGATTTTAAATGTCTATTGAGAAGGACAAACAGTAAACAGTGCCAGGGATGGGACCCCCAAGAAGTATCTAGAATAGTTTTAAAACCCTTATCTCCATGACGGCACAGGGACACATGCCCCTCCAACACCAGTGCCCCACTGTTGGCTGTGCCTCTTGGACCAGAGGTCTCCAGCCTGTGCTTATCTGTGAACAAGAAGACATGTTCCAGACAGGAGAAACACAGGAGAGGGCTGCAGCTCCTGGGCGCTGTCCATCCAGTTGTGAGACTGAACCCAGACTCGAGCCCACAAAGAGCACAGCCACCAGAGTGTCCACTGTACAGCTGCAAAGTGAGAGAGAGGGCTCTGATTTCCAAATATATCTTGAGCCCTCTGCCTCCTCCACACTCCTGTGACTATCGCTAGGGGCCTGGCCACCCTCTGCTGCTTGTTCTCACTGGTCCTGTTTCTTGTGTTTTCTTCCTTTGCTTTTGCCTCAAGCATTTCCTAAGGTACAATCCACATACCAGCTCATGCTGCCACGAAAAACCCTTCCCTGGCTTCCCAGCATCCTAAAGAAAGGATATAGAATACATCCTTCTTGCCTACCACTCCCTCTCCAGCGCCTGACTCTCTCCGCCAGCCATGTGGGTGGTCTTATCCTCAACACATTCTTCCCTCTCCTTGAGCCTTGGCTAGCTGTTCACTTCCTGTGGTGCCTCCTACTCTCTTCCTACCTTTAATGAGATTTATCTTTCCTCTTCCTCCCCACTCCTCCTCCCACGGTTCCTCTTCTGCCCCCCCCCCCCTTCTCAGTCATGAATCCTATGCTTATAGACGTGTTTATTGTTCTTCTTTCTCACCAGAAGCTAGCAGACTAGGACTCTGCCCACACTACCATGAAAGGTCTCAGGCACACCACAACCTGGGAATTGTGACTCCTTTGGGGGTTGCATGTCAGATATCCTACACATCAGATATTTACATTATGATTCATAACAGTAGCAAAATTACAAGTATGAGGTAGCATCAATTAAAAAAAATTATGGTTGGGGAATCACCACAACACGAAGAACTGTATTAAAGGGGTCATGGCATTGGGAAGAACTGCTGTGTTACACTTTCTCAATTAGTGAATGACTGGGAAGCATGGTTTACCCCCATATAAAGTTCTTCCCGGAAACGCTAGCATTAACATGATCACCTGCGTCACCCAGGAGGGCCTGATGGATCATTTGTTTTGTAGACAGACTTTCTAGGAGAATTGGAGAGTCAGTGAGTAGGAATTTGTAGACACTACCAGGAGAAGGTGGGCATCGGGGAAGCACAGGCACAGAGCCATTTCCACCACACACCGCCCCGAGTCTGTTTGGCACCCGCCCTACCGGGCTAGTACTGGAAAATTCTTTCGCTAGTTGCTTCCCTTCTAATTCTTTTCTTTCTCCCACACCCTCAGGAAGCGACAAGGAAGGAGAAGCTAGACCATCTGGGGCTGTGGGAAGGTCTGGCAAAGAGAAGGACTCGACGGTGACAGTTCTTGGGAGGCCTGACTTCATCTCCCTGTCTCCAAGGACTGGCTAGAACAGGACAGGCAGTGGCCATTTATGGAAGTGTGCATGGGTGCGTTTTTGGACATTTGGATAGAGATCTGCGTTCAGAAGGAGACGTGGGGCTTTTGTTAAGAGTTTTCTCTGCTCCCTTCCTTCCTCACCCACACTACTGAGATGTGACATTTTTCTGAATAGTTTTCTCCACGGCTTATTTATTCCAAATCTACCTGCCTTTAAGGTCCAGCTTGTGGTCCAGTGGGAAGAACATCAGTGTCCCCTTCTGTTACACAAGTGACTGTACAATGGGGGTCCTCTAGAAATAATACGCTCGACTGTTTCCTAAACCAAAGAACTGATTCTACATACGGACATTACAGAGTGGGAGGTGGGAAGGGCACACATGGGAAAGCCTGTGGAAGTCTCTGTGGTGCTGGCAGCTGCCCTATAAGACAGTGTTCTTGCAGGAATAGGATCTGTTCTTGTTGCCCTTGCAGAGGACCCAGGGTAGAGTCTCAGCACCTAAATGGTAACTCATAAGCTTCTGTTACTCTAGTTCCAAGGGACCTGATATCCTCTTCTGCCTTCCTGGGGTACCAACCATAAATATAGTGTGTATACATGCACACAGGCAGGCCAAACACTCACATGCATAAAGTAAATATGCACACTATGTATGTATGTATATAGAACAGACTCTTGGAAAGGACTTGCTGTTTATTTGAAATTTGTACTACTATTTGACTAGCTGTTGAGTAGTGGGAATTTATTAACCTGCTAACACCTAATTATAGCTTCTGCAAAATTGGGCTTTCTTTATAGATTGAAGTAAATGTTAATAGGCATGAGAGGATTTCACTCATAGGGCTGCGTGAGTAGCAAGTGAGGGAACAGGTATGAGGAGCGTAGGCTAATGCTTATTGCACAGTAAGCTTCAGAAATGACAGCAGTGCAGTCTCTGAACCTCATGAGGAAATGCTGACAGATTTTACCCCTGGGGCTGGTTTGTGACCCTCTCTCACTGGTCTCCCTGCCTGCAGCAGCGTATCTGTTAGGTTGTGTTAAAACCCCCCACTTTCCTAAAGTCTCCTGTGACCCTCTTTCTTGGTTACAGACAGACGTTACAGACAGACGTGTGTTGATGATGCTTCAAGGTTCTCTCCAGGCTGCTCTCAGGTATGGGGTGTGATTCCTGTGGTTACAGGCGTCGGAAAGTGATTTGGACCCATGAACCAAATGCAGATGTGCTGTCCCTGTGTCATGGTAGGACCCACGGTGTGGCGCTCTGACCTTTCCTTCTGACAGACACTCTCTTCAGGGAATCACATGAAAACCCAGGCTTTGCCACTTGCTTGGAAAGAGACGGACTCCAGTTCAGAACCACAAGATCATGGGGATCAACTGTAATGTGTGTTAGAGCTCAGGCTGACTTGAGCCTGGTGCTCGACTCTAAACCAGTGATTTCATCCAGTGGTCTGGGTCAGGGTATGGCCTCCAGACAGGTCCTACTCTGATTTCAGAAGCAAGGTCCACGCCAGGGTTCAGACACTAAAAGCAAGATGGATTTTTAAGGGAATCTTGTTCCTATTACCAAGAGAATAGAGGGTGACCTTTGAGTAGGTGAAAGTGAGAGAGGTCCACGTGCCCTGAACACGTGCAGCAGCCTGCTATTCCCCGCCCTTGTGCGTGATGTTTCTCTGCTCGAAGTGACTCCCTCACACCTCCTTCTATCACAGGTTCAAAGTGCACTGTGAATTATACTTCCTTCATGGGACGTACTGCTTGTCAGTCATAATTTATTACTTTTATTATAGCTTTTATAACCACCCATCTTGTTTTTATCAGGCTGTGTACGTGCCTTTCTTTCCTCTCCAGGTTATTATCTCCTTAAGTGGGGAAGAGCATGCCTCACAGAGGATTGAGCATCTCTACATTATCTAGAGATCAGCGAGCTCCCTTTCCTACTCAAAGAGCTCCCTCTTGGCTCTATCGTGCCTTGCTAAAGTCAGGGGTCACCCCCGTCCCCATGATTTCTACTGGTGTGTCCTCCACACTGCACCTTTGATTGATTTATTAGAAAATCTTACTGTCTCTGGCACTCATTTTCAGTGCTCTCAGAATTCCCCATGCTTGCTTTGTTTTGTTTTAAAGGCAAGCATTCTTCTGCAGACAGATGGGTCAAGCAAGCAGTTCAGGATCCCTGTCTGCACTGAGAGTAGAGTTTTTGACATTGCTCTAGTTCTATCTCTCTGTCTCTCTGTCTCTGTCTCTCTAGGTCTCTGTCTCTATCTTTTTCTGTCTCTCTGTCTCTGTCTCTCTGTCTCTCTGTGTGTGTATCTGTGTCTGTGTCTGTCTGTCTGTCTGTCTCTGTCTCTTTCTCTCTGTCTCTTTCTCTCTCTCTCTCTGTCTCTCTGGTTTTTTCAAACAGGGTTTCTCTCTGTAGTCCTGGCTGTCCTAGGACTCACTCTGTAGAGAATGCTGGCCTCGAACTCTGAGATCTGCCTGCCTCTGCCTCCTGAGTGGTGGGATTAAAGGTGTTTGCATTGCTTCCCAGCTTAGCGTTCTAGTCTATGAACTTATGTGTATACTGAGTTCTTGTCTGGCCTCTGCAAGGACATCAAACACATGTCCAGTGGCCTCTAGAAGGTATGGGATCCACTAATGCACTTGCTATAGCAGCCCCTGTCTCCTATGCCGGATAGCATGGAAACTAGAGAGGGACTGGGTGAGTTTGACCATCCTTGGTTATCTATTCGGAAATTACAGGCTGGCTACCTGCCCTGCCGAAGAGTATCTAATGTTGTGCACTGGGAGGTTGATCCTGGCAAAGCTTCACTCTAGTTGCTAACCCTCCTTCTCCCACACAACATCCACCTTCACCCCTTCCCTTCCAGCTGAAGACACACAACACTCTCTGGCTGCCCCAGGCTATGTTTTGGGGCCATTTACTGTGTTCCACTTCTCATTTCTGTATGTAACAGGAAAGTACATAACAGGTCTCTTGAGTGGCCTGTCCCTTGGGGTCTAATTTTGTTTATTCTATTAATTGTTATCAGTTATAACAAATGAGTTACAATTGTTCATGACTTGATACACTAAAATCCCTCGGGATCACACACTGAATTTGCGTGGTTAGCCGGACTGCCTGAAAGCACTTCAGACCAGGCGAGAGGTGTGAAACTGAAGCAATGAAGCATTATCTCTGCAGAGACCAGCAGAGACAGTGAGGTCCTGGCTCTGAGGTGAGAACCATTGAAACATGGCTTCCTGGCCTTTGGTACTGACTCCGCCCTCAGGTTGTAAGAGACCGGAACCTGGAGGTTGTTGAGAAGCCTAGTCATGGACAGTACTTTGGGCAAAGTTGGCTTGTCAGTGTCTCCCTCTGCTAACATCATTAGCTGTCATTTAAACAAGTTCTCAGGGGTGCTCTACATCTGTGGTCCCATTTGATTCCGGTGTTTCTGAGTCTGTTGATGATAGACAATACCCCATTTGGAAAACGAGGAACCTGAGACTCATAGACATTACCTCACATTTGTCGAGGTTTCCTAATTAAAACAGTGTACTAAACAGGCAATTAAGCAGTTTCCAACTTTCACACACAGATCTGTCCATCACTTGTCTACTCACAAAACAACTTTGAGCGTTCGTGATGTGTCGTCACTGCTAGGTATGAGCATAACAGGATACTGGATCGGAGAGACTAGTGTGGTGAGCTATGTCTTGAGGAGAGCTTCAGTGAGGTTGGTGGTGGGTTGGGGGGAAGGGTGGGGGTGGCGAGTTTCATGTTTTGCCTGAGTGTTGAAGGACAAATAAATGTAGCAAGCATCACAGGAGAGATAATAGTCTCAGTAGATTTACTGCTCCAGGCTTAGACTCTAACAAGGTACCTGCCTAGTTTAAGAAGGAAAGCATGACGAAGCACAAGTGCTCTACACTTGTGATCCCAGTAGATGTGTTCAAAGGTGGCTATGTGTATCTAGGTGTAGACATGAGGAAGACGTAGATCCTGGTTGACGATGTGGCAAGGGACAGTCAGAGGGGTCTAGAGCCTATAGCGATGGAGTCTTGACTTTGAGTGTAAGGCCTGGGGAGCAGAGTAGATCACAAAAGTGATCACGGAAAGTCAGAACTTTACAATGGAGTTATAAACCAAACCAAAGACTCTTAGGTAGAGACTTGTGAGTGATCACAATGCCTGATTTGCTTTAAGGTAAAAATTCTACTACTTTGTACCAAGTAGTTTTGGTTAGTCATACTAGAAATAAGAAAAGGCAGCTTGCCCAAAGATCATGCCAGAGGAGCCTGGTAAAAGCTGGTAGATTAATTCAATTGAATTTGATAGATCTGTTAAGAACAGTTGTGTTGGAACGCAGATGTTGCTAACATTAAATAGCACAATACAAAAACTGTATTCATGTTCTGGGTATCCTCGGGGAGTAGGAAATCATACAGAAGTTTGAGTGGCTTTGTTGACTGCATATTATCTTTGTTTTTTGGAATTTAAAAGGAAAAGATTATCTCGAAGTAATTTCTCAGGGCTGCCATTGCTTCACTGAGGATGACAATAATTACTGTGGGTCACTGGGACAAACATGTGAAGGAACATTGTGCTGAAGCAGACACAGGAGAGAGGATGCTCTGCTAAAGAAAGCATGTGAAAGGACACGTGAGGAAGGACTCTGCACTAACAACACACATGTATTTGTTCACCTCACATTGCATAGTTGGACCGCATTTGTCGAGACTCCATGGAGAGAAGCGCACCAGAAAACTTCTGGTGGTGTGCTGCAGTCTGTTGCCCTTTCCACAGACTCAGAATGATTGGCAGAGAGATATCAGCTGAGTCAGATGCACATGCTCAGGCAAGACCTGTGGAGATGTTTGGAGAGATTATGTAAAAGGCTTCACGGACCGTGACAGGGGCTGAGCTTGGCTTGCTTATAGAGCTTAGACGAGGAATGCTTGTGGGTCTTGAGTCTCCGCTGATCTTCACTCTGCTGAGAGAGCACAGCTGAGAGCTTCTCCTGGTGACCTTTCAGGTCTCTCCTGCTGATTCATGCTAAGGCTGAGGCATGGCTGTCTCTGCTAGGTAATGCCATCACTGCTGACTCGTGTTTGCTCTCCTGACTCTACCAACCTGGACTGCTGGTGTTCAGTGAAGTGTTTGTGAACGGATCGAGCTGCTGCTGCTAACCTATGAACTAAACTGCCTATTTCCAGACAACACAGACAGAGATTGCTCCAAAGAACTCTTTCTATTCTTTTTTTTTTTTTTTTTTTTTTTTTTTTCGGAGCTGGGGACCGAACCCAGGGCCTTGCGCTTCCTAGGTAAGCGCTCTACCACTGAGCTAAATCCCCAGCCCTCAAAGAACTCTTTCTAAACAGGTCCGTTTCCCCAGTATCCTTTCTTTTCCATTACCTCTGCTAAGTAGTGGACTACAAAGGAGGTTAAAGCATTTGAGAGCCATTGTCAAAAATAGTCATTTGAAAAAATTAAAGTTACACAGCTCCTTCAGCATGTAAAGCCCAGGCACCCTGGGAACAGAGAGGCTTTTCTCTGTTAGCCAACATAAGCCACTTAGTCATCAGGAATACATTTAGCCTCTAATAGACAGTATTTACTTCAAAGATTTTTTTTCATGCATGCATGCATACGAGTACCTCTGTGTGCTTATCCATGTGTGCCTGTGTATTTTTACATATGTGTGTAAAATATGCGTGTTTTTACACATGTAAGTACATACAGTGGATATCTTGGATTTACAGGTAGTTGAGAACTAGAGTTTCTAGCATGGTGCAGTTCTAGTATGTGCAGTTAACAGAGGAGTCATCTCTCTAGCCCTGGGGGCATCTACTTTAAAAGTTGGTGACAAGCTGTTCAGTCACATCCCCAACACTGTCTCAGGTCAAATTTCGACTGTGTGCTTCAATAAGATCTGATACTAAGTGTTTCAAGAGAAGGCAATTTGTGATAAGAACAGAGCACTGCATTTTGTAAGACTTTATACATTTCTAAAACTAATTCTTATTGATTGTTTTTTCCTACTGGACTCTGTTGCCAGGTGAATTGTGTTATTGAAACTTTTTTTTTTTTTTTGGTTCTTTTTTCCGGAGCTGGGGACCGAACCCAGGGCCTTGCGCTTCCTAGGCAAGCGCTCTACCACTGAGCTAAATCCCCAGCCCCGAAACGTTTTTATGTTAGAGTCCAATACCACAGAATGTAACTTTAATTGGAAACTGAGTTCCAATTCAGGATGACCTGTATCTTCATAAAAAGGGGATGCCTACAGAAGGACACACACACACACACACACACACACACACACACACACACACAAAGAAGATGTGAAGATAAGGGCAGAGATCATGGCTTATTATCAAAACCCAAAGAATGCTAAAAAACTGTCATAAATTCCCACAGCTCAGGGGAGATGTGGAAAGGGTCTCCCAGGCACCACCAGAAGTCGACTTTGCTTATCCCCCTGCTTAGACATCTGGTATCCAGCATTATGAAAACACACTTTATTTTTGGCCTTTCAGTCTCTTGGTTATAGGTGTAGGGAATGAATACAGTCTCCCAAAGTTTTCTCTTAAAGCACAAAGCTTGTGTCTTTACTGGCTCAGTTGAGTGATAGTTAGCACTTAGTAAGTTCATAAAACCATCAGGTATGAACTAAATACAACTTTCTCAGGGATTGGTTCTGTCCTGCCTTATGAAAATACTTACAAACACACAGAGAGGTCAAAGACCCTGTCCAGGGTCCTATAGCTAAGCAGACCCAGGGCAATACTCCTGGTGGATTTCAGGCTGCTGAGTGTCTTGCTGTGTGCCCCCCATCCCCCACCCCGGGAAAGGGAGACAAAGACTTGCGTGACTGCTGCCAAGACAGAATGAAAGTAGTAAGAAAGTGATAAGGAAGTGGAATTTTGGGCAAATTAATTCCTAGGGGAAGAAGCTAGGGACTTTTGTTCTATTGCCATGTTTCTAATATTTTGGAGCATATATTTGAAAAAAAAATCATAGAAAACCCAAGCACTAAGACACTGCATGAGAACATGCTTCCAGTCACTCAGTGCAAGTACATTGAGTACACAGATCAGCGGGCTGCTGATCTGTCCACTTGCCACAAGCTAGAGTCACTTGTGAAGAAGAAACCTCAATTGAGAAAACTCCTCCATAAGATTGGGCACTGCATCAGTTACTGAGTGATGTCAGAGAGCCCAGTCTGCTGTGGATGGTTCCACCCCTATGCTGTTGGTCCTGGGTTCTATAAGAAAGCAGGCTGAGCAGCCCTTGGGTGGGGAAACCAGTAAGCAGTACTCCTCCATGGCCTCTGTATCAGTTCATGCCCCTGGGTCCTACCCTGTTGGAGTTCCTGTCCTGACTTTCATATAAACTGTAAGACAAAATGACCTATTCCTTCTCTTGGTCAACTAAGACATCTTACTCCATCTCATACTTGGACCCAGAGTATTTACTCTCCTAAGTGTTGCAGGGAAAAGTTCTGTCTGTCTGCCTGTCCGTCTTTCTGTGTGTGTGTTGGCATATGTGTGGGCATTGTGTGTGTGTGTGTGTGTGTGTGTGTGTGTGTGTGTGTGTGTGTGTGTTTTAAGTTGACCTTGGGTATCTTTCTTGGTTGTAATTACACTGGTTTCAGCATCTCCCCACGGTGTACGAGAATGTCACAGCCCCACATTAGCTGCTGACATTGCTAGCTTACATAATCCTGCCACTGTGATGAATGTGAAGTGACAGTTCATTGTGAGTCTCACTTGCAGCTGTTCAATGTGTAGGAAGAGTGAACCCTCTACCATTTACTCGTTGGACATTTAGACCTCATCATCGAGAATTGCCTCCTCTTCTTTCACACACTCCCCACTTTTTATCTATTGATTTATTTCCTTTTTTCATGTTGAGTCTTGGAAGTTCTTGGTTAGTTCTCAATGTTACTGTTTCTCAAATACCGTTGAGTATCTTCCTGAGCACACAGGTTTCCTTTCATTTTCTGGAGGTTTCTTAGTGTAGAAGTTGAAAACTACATATTATTTGTAAATATATACAGATATAAATGTATATATGATTACATGTATATGTATACTATTGGTTATATGTATATACATATATATGTTCATTCTGATTAATATATTTTACTAATAGCTCATTTTCAATACCTAAGTTACTCATCACTTATTCCAAACACTGCTTTGCCTTTTATATTTAAATCCTTAATAAATGTTGAATTAATTCTGTGAGTGATGTGAAGTAAAATCACTTCCTGATTCGTCTCCTGATGCACAGCTTGGTGTCATAGTTCAGTTTGTGGAACAGGATATCATGTCCCACACGGAATCTGAAATACCAGCCCTGATTTGATATGAGTCCCTTAAATAACAGCGTCATATCATTCTCCTAATGATTTTCAAACCAATGTCATACTGGATTAGCTGCTATAGTCTTGTGATATGTTGACTTCTGCAGTGGGAGGTATTGCATTGGTGACTTAAGTTAATTGCTTCCTTGTACCCGTGGACTTAATGAAGTGACTTTGAAGCTCATGCCACTGAGAATTTGAGTCTGTTTCTCCACCGTTGGAATCAGAATTTGATTTTCTATTTGCTTTGGCCATTAGAGTGTGACCGAAGTGACTCAGCGTCAATTCTAGACATAGAATTCAAGGCTTACATGTTTCCACTCCCTTCCGTGGAACTCAGCCTCAAAACTAGGTGGAGCCAGTCCAAGTGGAGACCGTACTAGAGTGGCCATTGCTTAGCCAACCTTCCAGCTGTCTGTGTGAGCAAGCTGCGTCAAAAATAGCCATGCTGGATTCAGACCATAAAAAATGCAGTCAACTCATGGACTCATAGCTAGAAGAAAGCTCTTGGCTTAGGTGGTTCTTTGTTCCACAATATAGGACCAGTGTCATCCCTCACTCTGCTTTTTAAAGCATCTCAGTTGATCATAGTCATACACTTCTCTGTATATTTGTAAAACGGGTTCATCACATAGCATGACCTGATTTAACCCTCTTCTCCAGAACCCAATTTCAGAGAAGCAAATCTTCTGCAGTACAGAGAGCCTTCCATGACTCCAACTTGGGTTATTCTCCAAAGTGAAGCTAACCAGATCATTTCTTACCTCATCCATATAAGTTATTAATTTATTTGTACTGGCTTTATCATATTATACAGCTCTTCTTGTGAGACGGAGTTCTGTTACTGTAGCAACCAAAAGTGATACATGAGCTCTTCAATTTAATTGAAACCATAGCCCATCTTTGGCCATGTTCCACACACTTTCTTGGCTCTCCTTACTCCTGAGGTTAAAAGAATGAGGAATATTCCATGGTTCTGCCAGGAACTGCTGTTTCCTATCTGTTTTTATCACCACACTATCAGTGAATACATTGTTCTTTAGATGTACTAATTTCTCCTCTTCTGTAATTATACAAATGATACAAAGCGAGATGAATTCAACATAAACTTGATAGTCACCTGACTTGTACTTGACACTGGGGTTAGAAAGTCACGGGAGACGGCCATGCTCCCCTCCCTTATGGAATTCGTCCTGTTGACAAGAGAGACAGAACATGGTACATGAGCCCACTGACTCATGATAAATGATAGGGACTGTGAAAGAAAACCATCGGCCACCGAGTGGGTGTCAGATATAATTTGGCTGCATGAAGATTTCTGTAAAGCAGAAAATGTAAGAGCTGGGACTGGAAATAAGTTGGTGTTCGCAGCATTGGGAAAGAGCCCTTTATCAAAATTCATGATCGCCTCAAGCTCTTAGGGAGGGTGAGGAGGTAGAAGGAGATGGCTGTGGGCTGAGGTGAGCCTGTGAGGGTGATAGGGATTAGAGATGCTTCTAGAGAAGCAGGCAGGGGACTGTCATGGCGGTTCCTCCATAGGCTCTACTTGTCTCCCCAGGGACAGAGTTGCACAGCTTGGAAATTCATCCTAGCAACAGCCATAGCCATACTGCTCTGAGCAGTAGCTTCAGAGAGAGGCGGAGTAAGCCTGCTACTTACTCTGAGTAAGCTTACTCAGTGCAACACCACATACCTAAAGGATATTTGCAGATCTGCTTGGAGCTGAACTCACATTAGAGTCTTTGGGAGTCAAATGCTATAGCCCCACGTACCCAAGAGCATTTTTCTCTGTACAGTAGCTTTCTCCCTGTCCTCTTGCCGGGACTTGTGTCACTGGAAGGCTTGTTGGTCCTGGGCCAGCTCAGGTAGGATCATACCAGAGTCTCTCGCTTGCATAAAGGTTTGTATATTCTGACAGAGCAATGCATGAACCCAGGGTCGGGTTCAGGACAGTCTCCTTTCTGCCAGTTTTCCTAGCTTCATCATTGGCTTTGTGAGATCTAAGTATCTTCATCCTTTTGTTTGGTATTATCAGAAAAACATTTTCATTCCAGGTCTCCTGACCACAAACAAAGCCACAGACCCCTGGGGATAGGACATATTTTAGAAGGTGCTAGGATGTAGCCTATATGGGGTTTTTAAGACTTTAGAGCTGGGTCCATGATAAAGGTTCATGTTCTTCCCACTCCACTCCACTAACATGGACAGACTTCTCTCAGTGAGCATTTGTATTTTTTAATTTTGAATTTATTTTATTCTTCTATGTGCTTTTGTTTTGTTTTGTTTTATTATTTTTTAGAACGCTGATATTATTTTCTCTCTCCTGAGAGTGTCAGGACCCTGAGGCTCCAATCTCCACGGTATTGCCTCTTCATAGAACGTTGGTCACCAAGACTTCCTTCCCTAGCCAAGGAGGAGCTGGAGAGCTCTGAGCCAGGCCTAACTGGATCCCTGCAGGAGCCCTGAGGACTGAGGAGCAGCAGGAGGAAGTATGGCTCGGTGGCCACGGTTTACTGTGGGCACACAGCAATTATGAATGCCAGGAATTCATTCCTGCCATCTAGATACCAAACAGTTCTGCTCCTTCCCCTGCTCTATTTCCTTCCATTAATTCCTTCTTGTACTTAAATTAGCCAGCGCTGGCTTCTGGTGTCTGGGAGAACGGTCTAGCCCACCGTGTGTGTGTGTGTGTGTGTGTGTGTGTGTGTGTGTGTGTGTGTGTGTATGTGTGTGTGTGTGTACATTTTCCTGAGGTGTGGGCTGTTTCCAGTTCTCACAGGACTCTGCACTCTGAATGAGATGAATCACTAGATGAGGCAGGCCTTTTTTACCTTTGAAGGAAGATTGAGGATCAGCATTTTTGCAAGTTAGCAGGTGCTTGGGGGCTCAGAACTAAAAATGGTGGAATATTTTTGGCCTTCTCCAGCAAGGCAGAGTTATTTTGGTAGAATGAGATTTTTTCAGGAACTTGTGAAAATAATTACAGATAAGCCCTACATTGAAAGGCTCGCTCTGCCTTTCCAGAGTGGGCCTTGCTTTGTGCTCCTTTCTGGGCACCCCAAATCATGCCAGATCCCACAGCATCATTCTTCTTAGGAAAAGTGCTCTTTCTGCACCCACAGAGTTATGGCAGCTGCAGAGTCAGGCTGGGATAAGTTGGGTTTGGCTGGAGGCCAGTGTCCATCCAGGCAAGCATCCTAGAAGTGTCAAAGAGCTGGACCTCTGGAAAAATGCCAGACTGGGGGCAGCCAGGAGGTGTGTGTGTACCTGTATGTGTATATGTGTGTGTATATCCATATGTGTATATGTGTGTGTATATCTGAATTTGTGTGTACTTGTATGTGTATATATGCATATGTATGTATATATCTATATATGTGTGTACTTGTATGTGTATATATGTGTATATGTGTGTGTGCATGTATGTGGGTGTGTGTTTGTGTATATACCCATATGTGTATATTTATGTATGTCTGTATGTGTGTACTTGTGTGTATATGTGTGTGTATGTGTGTATATATGTATATGTGTGTACTTGTATGTGTATATGTGTATATATGTATGTGTGTGCCGTCTGTGCCTGTCTGACTGTGTGTCTCTGGTATCTGGATCTTGTAATTATCAGAAGCCTCACCTTCTCTGTGAAATACAAATCAGATGGTCCCTCCTACTATTGTAGAGTGAAAGGCTTTTGATGATAAAAGGGAAAGAGAGCCAAGTGGAACTGTCCCCTTGCTCTCCTGAAGTCTTTTTCTGTCTTCAATTCCTCCTCATGGAAAATGGGGAAAGTTCTGGAAGCAGGAGCCAGACCTACTGGACCATTAAAGACTAAGTGACCTACGGCCAATCGTCTCCAATGACTGAAGTGCACTCTACTGATTGGCCATGGGCTAAGTATGAGGGGCAATCTTTTAAGTCGCTTGGCTATTAATGACCTTGTCTATGCCGGAACGGCAAAGTTATAAAATATTCATGATAGAATCTTTGCTTGCCAGATGAGAATCAAAGGCGAGGGAAGGCGAAGGAAAAAAATCATAATTGGAGAGAAGAGAGTTAGGGCAGCTAAGAGGACAGTGCAAACAAGCTTGGAGCACTTCCCAGTGGACAGCTCACCCAGGTGCAGGGCCCAAATGGAGGGAGTCCAAGCAATAAGCCATCAAGTCAAAGCAGAAGCTTGGAAACGCAGGCTGTCTCTAAGCAGCAAGCCAGGAACCAGGACCATACACTCACATAGTAGGTTTCCTAACAATGTAAAGGACATGCAAAGCCCCATAATCATTTCCATGTATCGCTACTCTGGATGAGATTTTCTTGACAGCACCAAGTACCCATAGGACCAAGTACCCAATAGCACCAAGACAGCAAGACAGAGACGGAGACACAGAGAGTCAGAGACAGAGACTAGACCAAGGAAGAGAGATGACTCCTGCCTTTCCTTACAGTCTAGATTCCCATCTCCCTGGAACGCTCTCCCTGGAGACTGCCTGGACACTCTCTGTTGCATTTTAACCCAGCCTGTGTTGATTCTTGCTTCCTTCTGCCTGCAGAATTCCGCTTATCCAGCCTTCCCTTGGCAAACCCCAGTTCACTACTCAACACTCAATTTAAGAGTCACCTTCTTTATGAAGACTCTGGATCCTGACTTGTGTTTACAAACCCCTTGCGTATGCTATTACATGTGTATACATACATGCTCCTGTGGCAGCACCGGGCTTGCTCTGGTATCCCTTCTCTTTCCCCTGTGGGGTGCACAGTTTTCAGTTAGCAGTCAAAGGGACTACTCCTTAGGGTCGGGTACCAGACGGGTACGTAGCCATCAGTACGACCCAATCTTTCCTGCTGCGATGTAAGGAGGACTGGAACAATTATTGGGACAGAAGAGGAGACAGAGGCATAGGAGAGTTGGAAATATTAATAAAACAGATGTCTCAGTACCTGAGCTTTATAGAGATTCCTGTCCGTCTTTCTGCAATTGTAGGTGGATAAGGGGAGGGACAAGAAAGCCCCGCTCTTCAGAAAGGGACATGCTTTTCGGCTTTGTGGTACATCCATGGCTTTGATAGATATTTATAAGCTGGAACACTTCCTAACTCGGTGTTTTCTCTTGTACACAGAGCTCCTCCGAATCCTTATCATAGCCCATAGCCACATCCCCTGCTGGGCCTAATGCTAAATCAACACTGTCAGTTAAAAACAAACACTGACAGGTGCGGAGCACACTGAGCTAGGGAGGGCGTTTACCCTAGAGCCGGGTTTAGCAAACTGAGGGGGAGAAAAACTCCATTCTGATTTGGCCAGCCCTTTGGGTTCCCACACACAGGGGAACAGGAGAGGTTGCCAAAGGCTTGGGAAGGCTGCCAGGGTGCCTCCCACACCAGGCCCACCTGGGAGAGGGCAGGAGAAACACATAGGCTTTGGCAAGGACACTCAGAGTTTCTGTCCAGGGCACTTATTAAAGACCGCTGCTTCTTAGCAGAGGCCCAGGTGAGTGTTTTTGACCTCAGCTGTAGCTCCTGGTGGGGACCAAAGACTGACCAAGGTCAGGAGATTTTTCAGAGAGCTTTCAATGGAAAACGTGTGGCTTTTTTCAAACCTTGCTAACAGCCTTGTGTCCAACACAGTTCTAGGTGGATAAGGGGAGACTTCTGTGTCTTTCGTGGGAAGCTGCATCCTGGTAGTTGCCTGAACCAGGAGACTGATTCTGAATTAAAGGCTTGATCGAGGCCATACTATGACTGCTTGGTTTTGTTGGTGGTGGTTGGTTGGATTTTGGTACTGGTGATGTAACCAGGGATTCTCACACAGTAGGCAAATGTGTTGCCAACAAGTGATACCCCTCATCTCATTACAATGACTGATGAGTGAAACCAGGTTGCACAAGGCATCTACTGGATGCCAGGCTACCCTAAATATTTCACAGGTATTGCTGTCTTTATGCCTCACATTGATCTGGTGAGTGGTTGCCATTACTTCATTCTCCCTGCTTTGCAGGGTTGGGATGGAGGGGCAAAGGGATACATTGAGCCATTACAAGTGATGTGGCTAGCAGGTTTGCAATGGAGTCGGTTATATACTGCCCGCAACTTGACCTCAGAAGATGGGTCATTGGGCCGTTAGCATCTTGCCCTGTATCTGAGAATGCTCCACTGTGCAATAGAATCATCTGGGGTGCAGGGTGGCGTTTAAAATGATCAGTGCCAGAGTTTACCTCCCCACCCAAAGATAGCGATTTTTGTGTTTGGGGTAACCTGGGTATTAAATTATATTTATGTCATATGTTGTATGAGTGGGTGCGTGTATAGTTGAGAGTGTGTGTATGTGTGACCTGTACGTGTGTGGGAGAGTGTGTGTGTGTGTTGTATGTGAAGGTATGTATGTGGTATGCGTGCTATTGTGTATGTGTTTTGTGAGTGTATGTATGCGTGTGGTGTGTTGTGTATGAAAGTGGGTTGTGTATGAATGTGTGTTGTATGTGAGGGTGTGGGTGAGGCATATGTATGCATTCTGCGTGTGTATGGATGTGTGTAGTGTGTGTGTGTGTGTGTGTGTGTGTGTGTGTGTGCATGTGTATCTGTGAAATGGTTGTGTATTAGATAACCAGAGTGCTTCTGGTACTAGTAGGTCTTCTTTGTTATGTCTCCCAAGGTGAGCATTGAGGAGGAAGGGCTGCCAACTCTTGCAACCCAGTTAAGGAAGGTCTGGCTTGGCACCACGCCATGGCTAAGGTGCGGAGAAGAAAGCCAGGAAGAAGGCAGAGGCAGCCAAGAGAGGTGTAGAACAGATCCCTGTTTCATATTTGCTGAGGGTGGCCAGGGAGATGAAGACCACAGAGGGTGGCCATGATCCCCAACACGGAGGGTTCCTGGAAGTCAGCAGCACTGCAAAGAATTAGCATCCGCAGAGACGTGTTTTAAGAGAGAACCTTACCCTGTAAACCACATCTGCTGGAGGCAGGGGCTGGGCAGGGACCTGAGAAGCACGCACAGTAACCACCCCCTGAAAGCAGGGTCTGAGTCGTGTGGATGGAGGAGTTTGGAAGAGTGGGTCTTGACAGCACCTCATGTGCCCGTCTGGAACCAGCCATATCCACCACAAGTCACAAGACATGCATTTTAAAACTATAAAATTTATGTCTGTTAAAGATAAAATATTTTAAACTAAGAAAAAAAACCCATGCATAATTTTATCATCCACACATATAAGCTTTTTTCATATATTTTTATGTTTTCTTCTGGAGATAATTTCTTGAGCATAATGTTATCATAATGTATATATGCAAATATCATACAGCCCCTCCCCCTTTTCCTACTCATTACGAGGCTATATTTTCTTCGCATGGCTTCTCTTTCTTATAATAATTATGGAAACAGAGAAAAGTTGTTTCAGGGCTTTCAAAAGCTGAATGATCTGTGCTCTCATTCTACAGGAAAATTTATTGTAAACGTCTGCTACCGATAAGAGCTTATGACTGTCATAGTTAAATCTGTAAGTTCTCTGTGTGTATAATCATATTCCCACATCTAGTACGGAAACATGATGCCCTTCCTTGTACGTAAAGCATAAAACCAGGCTTTTTGTTGCTTCTCAACAGCCATGAAATCAAAACAATTTTACCTGTTAAAATAAATCTACAGGATAAATAAAATCCAGCCAACATTAATTAAATATGACATGCAGTGTTTTGTGCATTTAATTGTTGCTCTCTGGGCTGAGCCAGGCGCCCTGCCTTCTTAGTAGAAGAGGGCCGTGCTGTGAGGGGGTCACTCAGTTTTCCTGCTCCCTTTCCCTGTCCTGAACTCTCAGAAGCTTCTAGAAGCGTAGTCTGCCGGCATCTCAGGCCCCGATTTGGCACCAAATGCTTGCTTTGTATCAACACTGTTTTTTCTTCTGCTCATTCCAGCTCATAGCCACTCAAATAACACCACCTGGTGCCCATGTAATCACGAGTAGAGATTCCGAATTGAGTCCTAAAATCAAATCCAAGTGGGCCTGTCAGCTAGATCAGAACATGACTGTGTTAATTCTTCCACTACGGTGGAGAAAGGTAAGCATCAATGTGAAGGCAGTTCATTAAAGTCTTCCAAGCACAGGGGAGTCAGCACCTAGACCACCAGCCTTCTGAGAAACATTGTTTCATTTCTGTCTGTTAAAAATAAAATGGGGGGGGGGGTGTTGGGGATTTAGCTCAGTGGTAGAGCGCTTGCCTAGCAAGCGCAAGGCTCTGGGTTCGGTCCTCAGCTCTGAAAAAAAAAATGGCATGTGACTGGAGAGATGGCTATGTGCAGAAGACCACTTGCTGCAGAGTCCTGTGGACCTGAGCTTAGATCTTAGCTCTCAGGTAAAAAGACAGGGGTGGCTGTACCTTTGCTGGTGCAGGAACGGAGACAGGAGGATTTGCTGGAACTTGTTGGCTACCAGCCTAGCTCCAGGTTCAATGAGAAACCATGACTCAAAGAAATAAGGCAGAGAGAGATAGAATAGAACATATCATGCTGACCCCTGGTTTCCACTATCGGAGTCAGATGCACATACATCTGAACATACATCTGAACATACATCTAACATACATCTGAACATACATCTGCATACATAACATTCATAGGGTCACACACAGAGACGCACATAGAAATACAAAACGACACAATTTATCTTGTCTGCGCAGGAATGACTGCCTTGTATCAAATAGATACCACTCAGACACACGATTCCCACTTTCCAGATGGGATGACAGAGATTCAGAGACACAGGGTGGGGGGTGGGGGGGTTAGGGGTGTGGGGGGAGTCTGCTAGGTCCGGAGAACTATCAGGTAAAGCCATATTCTTATCTGGTCTTTGTCATTCTCAAGCCAGCATTCTTGGGTGGTGATCTCATGGCCTCCTGCAATTTCTCTGAAAAAAAGTTCTTCCCTTCTCTGGGATTTAGTCTGTGTCTAGAAGGACAAGGGCTAACATAATGACTACGTTCTCTTTAGGAAGGAGCAAGCATCTGTTTGTGGTGACAGGTGAAGCTGCTGCTTGTGGGAATAACCTGAGGAGGAAAAGGGCCCTTTAAGAGATTTCAGTCAATCTGGCAGTAGCTTTGGTGGCTGGTAGGTGCTTGCCAGCTATTAAATGGTTCTGAATCTATGAAGATTTGTAATTTCCTTCGTGGAAGAGCTTTGCCAGTGAGACAAAGCCACGTGACACAGTCCCTGCACACATTGGCATAGGCTGGTGCTTTTTTTTTTTTTTTTTTTTCCAAACTGATTCTTGAAACCAGCCAGATTAGTTTGGTATTTCATCTTTTGGCCCAATACACAACCTGGCATAGCTCACGGCACCCCTGCCATGTCCCAAAGTTCACAGTTCCAAATCAGCCAGCCTGTAATTACATCGGGAGAGCCAGCTTTATTCTCTTGGTGAGCAGACTGATGGATCTGTTTGGACTGCATGCCCTTAAGCTCTCTGCAAACCTATGCTGACTTCCTGGTGTTCAGGCAGGTTCTGCTCCAGATCCTTTGGTGTGCAGGTGACTGCCCACTGTGCAGGGCTGCTGAGCCCAAACTGGTTTCCAAACCTGTTTGGCTCCTCTGCAGAGGTCTCTAGCTGTCCCTAGGGAAACAAAGCACCGGGCTGGGGTGGCCTAAAGCCTCGGATCATCTGGCACTTAGAGTGAGCAGGAAGGGCAGAAGCTGCGGAGCCAGAAGGCCTACTGAGTCTCCTAGTTGCCTGGTAACTTGGCTTTTCACTCTTGCAAGGCAAAAGGTGGGACCTAGGCAAGCCAAGCCGTTGTCTAACTTCCTGCCTTCTCTTCAGTGGTTGGAAGCATGGCTTTGAAGAAGCAGGTTTAGGTGCACAGATCGAGTCACACAAGACTGACATTTACCACAGGGCAAAAACTACTGGTTCCTTGAGATTTTTTTAAATGTGAATGAGCCGGTGGATGCGAAAGGGGCGGAGCTACTTTGTAATCCTGCTGCTCCTTTTGGACTGGATGTGAGATATGCTGGGGGCTGGGGGTAGGGTTTCCGTGTAAACCCACCTTGTGTCATTGGCCCAGCTGAACATTTCCCAAGATCCTTTCTAGAGCATTCCCCAAGAGTGCATATGTTTTTGATTCCGGAATAGATGCTTTGACGGTGAGTCCGCCCCATGTGCCTTCCCCACTTTGAATCCGATGGTTTCCATTCCTGAGATCAGTGTGGCTGCTGCGTCTTCATGGCTCTCTCTCTGCTTTGATCCTGGCTGAAGGGAACTCTTGCAGCTCATTGCTCACTGTGCTCTGGAGCCTAGGTCATTCTTGGCATAGGATGGCCTTTCTTCTTCCTCCATGCCTATCTGGTCTGTACGTGCCTGTTCAGTGCTGGGCACTCCTGAGAATGGTCTCACTTCTCTGTTGTTTTGTGCTGCGCCCCCAAACACAGTCTGGTCCCCAATGCATAATGTGGAACAGGGGTGCGGCAGGTATTAAATATTTTCCCTTGTGTCCTGAGTCTTCCCAGAACATTCAGCAATGCTGAGTACCACCCTAAGAGCTTCACAAAGTATTAACTCATTTAATCATCACAACAAGAGGATGAAGTAGGCCTCAAGCCGATCTCTATATTGTAGATGGGTGCTGTGGTTTAGATCTAAAGTATACACTCAGGAGATTCACGTACTTGGTTCTTAGTTGGTGGCTCTTTTAGGGGGTGTCTAGACCTTGAGTGTGCTAGTTTCATAAATGGATAAATTCATCCTAAACGGAGTCAAAGGTGATGGGGCCTGACTAGATGAAAGGCTTCTTCTAGCTGTAAGCCTTTGAAAATATAACTCGCCCTGGATCCTTCTTCCTCACTTCCTGTTTTTCTAGTGAGGTGAACGTTCTTCTCTCTCACCTGCCCCTTGGCTCTTAATAGTCCGTTTCACCACACGCCAATAGCACGGTCATAAACAGTTTTTGAGGACGAGATCCCAAACTAACCTTTCTGTTTGCATTTTGCTTTTGCATTTGCTCAGGTACTTTGGCAGCGATGGAAAGTTCACTCATGTGGCAGAGAAACTGTTGAGGGCCTAGCTATGTGGGGATTTGAACCCAGGAACCCTGATCCTGTGTCTGAGCTTCAGACAGCTGTCTGCGGTCATACCCACCACCTTTTTATTGGATAAGTGAACACACTTCTGACATCGCCCTTACCTTAAGACTGGGAGTCCTTATAAGCTCCAAGTCCGATGAACACAACTAATCAGACTAAACGAAGTCCGAATACCTAGAAGAGATCACACAAGCTGAAGAAGGACCGGGTTGGAGATGATTCTTGTCCTGCAGGTTCCCTGGACCCAGCAGGGGTTTTCAACCTTCCTGATGCTGTGACCTTTAATACAGTTCCTCCTGTGGTGGTGACCCCCAACCCTAAAATTATTTTTGTTGCTACTTAATAATTGTAATTTTTCTAATTTTTATGAATCATAAATCCAAATATCTTACATGCGGGATATCGAATGTGCCACCCCAGAGGGGTTGCGGCCCACGAGTTGAGAACCACCGGACTATAGCCACAGGCTTTGGTCCCTGACTTTTCAAAGGACAGGGCTAGAATAGAGGTGCAATCCGGTATAATACCGACATCATGGAAAGCAACTTTTAAAAACCTGCCACAGGTGGCCATAGGTTGGTCAGACATCAGGAACCTCGCAGTGATGAGGAACCATGATGGGCTCTGTAACTTGCTTTTCAAAGAACTTTAATTTATGTATTTCATTTAAGTTCATGCATTTTTAAATAAATATATTAAAATAAGTATTTTTTTTAATCCTAACACTTAGTCTGCATGCACTGGGGCGAAGTTCTCAGAAATCTCGGAGGCACCACGTTAGCCTGTGATTTCCCATGTGAGGTCTTGTTTGATGACAAACAGCACCAGAGAAGGTAGAGCTGGGGTCCTGCGACTTTCTCCAGCCTCCCTGGCGACTCCAGACTCACCGGGTTTGCCTCCTCTCTGGCTACTCTTAGCCCTCCCTTTTGTTGTTTCCTCTGCATCTTCCAACCATGAAATATAGGGCTAACCTTGGACACAGCTTTTGAACATCTCCTGCTACACTCAGTTTCATGGTGGGGGATTTCATTCCCTTGGTTGTAAACCACAATTCTATACTGATAACGTGCACATGAGGAACCCATTATATTCTGTCTCTTTATCACAGAACCGTTAGTATCTTGGACGGTGTTTGGTTATCTAATGCTTATTTCACACCTAAGTGTGCGGGTCTGGGCTTCCAGACAGGGTTGTTGCTCTGTCTTTCCTTTAGGAATATTCTTTTAGTATCCAGGCCAAAGGTCAGAGGCCATCTTTGACTCGACACTTTTCCTTACACAATGCCTGGAATTATCAGAACTCCAATTGTTTCTACTTTTAAGATACAATGTAAGAACCTTGCCTTTTATTCCACCACTGCTCTCCTGGCCCGAGCACATCAGTTGATGAACTGCACTGGCCTCTTGCTCAGTTTGACATTTCTTCCTATGCTTACCATCTTTATGTTGACATTTTTTTTTAAACCAAAAAAAAAAGTGTTTGGGCAGTGCTGGAGATGGAAGGCAGGCCCTTACAACTGATAGGTAGATAGTCTTCCCCAGACTTCTTTTGGCTTTTTATTTTGAGATGAATCCTCACTAAGTTGCCCAGCCTGGCCTCGGACTTAGGATGTTTCTACCTCAGACTCTGAAACACTTGGGACTATAGGTATGAATTATCAGCCGAGCCAAAACAAATTTTTGGCTTTTGGGTTTACTGGGTCTGTATTCCAGGCTAGTCTCTGACTGGTAGTCGTCCTCCTGCCTCAGCCTCTGAAGTGTTGGGATTATAGATGTGTACAACCACACCCAGCTTTTGCATGTTTCCGAAAGAGTCTTACTTTGTAGTCTAGGCTGACCCAAAACTTACTAGGTAGCTCAGACTGGCCTTGAACTCCACAAACCTCTTACCTCAGTCTTCTGAGCGCTGGCCCATACTCAGCTCAAAGGAAAGAGGGAAAGCAAGGAAGCAGTTTTTTTGTGTCACTCGAAAGTGACACTCCTAGGCTACCCTATCTACAACCACAGTGTAGTTCTAGCTCTTCTTGCCTCCCTCTGGGACTTCACTTTCTCCCCGAACACCTGATCCTATATGCAAGCCTCACACTCTCCTTGATGCAAAGGCGCTGACGTAACTGTGCACTAACCTCATAGAGTCGTTACCAAGACTGAAGGATACATGTGCTTGCTTAGGCAGACTACATCCCTCCCAAGGAGGCCTGAATATCACTGTGCCACGGACACCCCGACTCACAGAGCTCATTGTTTTGTGTGCAGTGGACACCAGTCCTCGTGGGCTTTTTGTCAACTTGACACAAGCTAGCGTTATCTGGGGAAGAGGAACCTCAATTAAGAAAATGCCTCTGCCACATCCCTTGTAAGCAAGTCTGGAGTGCATCTTCTTGGTTAACGATGGATGCTGGTGAGACTGCCCCATGGGGAGAGGGTGGTGCCCCTCCTGGGTAGGTGGCTGTGGGTTGTATAAGAGAGCAGGCTGGGCAAACTGTCAGGCAGAAGCCAGTAAACTGCTCCCCTCAGGGCTTCCACTTTAGTTCTTGCCTCAGCTTCCCTCAGTGGACCATGAGCTGGGATGCAAAAACCAAAGAAACACTCCCTCTCTCCTACACGTTGCTTTGGGGTTTTTTATCACAGCACAGAAACCCCAAGGCAACACCCAAGATGGCATCGCCAACATGCCTCTGCTAGTCTTTGTTCGGAAAGTCCACAGTATCTATTTTAGTATATGTGCTGCCGAAGCGAGCACTAGTCCACAGTATCTAAAGACGACGTCTACACAAGCATTTATTTAGTTTTTAATTTAATGTTGTGGTTTTGACACCTGATAGCATATGCTGGCCTTGAACTCATGACCTCCCTGTCTCTCTGCTCCTAAGTACTGATTATAGGAGTGTGCCACTAGGGCCTGACCACTGAGCATCTGCACCTCAGCTCCGGGCCCTCCGGGGTCCTTCGTGAGGCCTCTCTTGATTTGGAACAATGACTCAGTTCATGCCTTCACTAACAGTTCTGAAGAGTAGGAATTTTTTTCCCCCTGAGGATAAAGCTGTTTCAAAGAAGTGAACCCTTTAGAGTTTGGCGACCTATAGTGCCCTCTGAGGTGCTGATGCGATGCGATGTATGTTGTTCGCCACATTTTCTGACTGGAGCAATTTGAGAGAACACGCTCTCTTCTGTCTCCCCATGTCATGTTCTCATCGGCTTTTTCACAAATTAATCTGAATAAAAGCAGCTTCCCCTCAGCGACGAGTTAAAATGAGACTCGGTTCACATGGTTATTACTTCACCGTGTCTTTACACACGTCCCTCGGTGCCTTTTAATTATATATAATTACTAGGGAACAGGGAGTAAAATCTGTTTAATCTAAAAATGAAACATGCTAAATAGACAATGTTTCCAGTTCCTGTTTTCTTCCGTATTTTAAAGGGTTGGCTGTAACTCAGTATGACTGGATTCACATAGCTAGCTCTTCCAGAAGGAGAGGCTTAACGTGAATAAGCACTATTTATTTCGTGGGCATCCTATTTCTGTTAAAGACTGTCCTGTAGTCTATCTACTCTGCAGATGACATCTGGGGCGCCATTATTTGAAACGCCAACATTTTTCCTCTTGATAGAATAGTTGCAATTAGCCCGGAGCGTGGAGGTGCATGCCTTAGAGGGAGGCGGATCTCTGTGAGTTCAAGGCCAACCTGCTCTACAGAGTGAATTCCAGGACAACCAGGGCTACACACAGAGAAACCCTGACTCAGGAAAAACAAAACAAAACAAAACAAACAAATAAAAAGTTGTGAAACTGCAAACAAGCTAAAATTAATGGTAGATATTGTGACTTTAATAGGATCTGTTTTTACTGCAGTGTGTGTGTGTGTGTGTGTGTGTGTGTGTGTGTGTGTGAGTGTGTGTTTTCTGATGGGGAGGAATTGTATTTAAGTCTGCCACAGTGATCGTATTAAATTTTCCGGGGTGCCACAGCCCAGCAGTCAAATCTCAGACCCTAGAGACCGTCTTGGTAACCTGCTTCCGGCTTACCTTTTGTTTCCTGGATAATTCATGTAACTTCTGCGTACTCTGTATCTACCTCTCGATGGCCTGGACACAACAGAAGCCACCTGAGAGAGTTATTAGACTCAAATGCGGATGTAAAAGGCTTAGAATAGACTACTTCATGAAAGCCTTATGTCCTATGCTCCCTGACCTGCCTACTATGCTCTCTGTTCAGGGCGGAGAAGCAGAAATTTATGCCTGCAGTCCTACAGTCAAGTCATGGCCCTGCTGATCATTAGCTGTGTGGTGTATGGGGAATTATACAACCAATCTGGGCTTCAATGTTTTCCATCAACGAAGTAGGATCTAATGACCATAGGAAGAACTGTTGGGCCCATTCGGCCAGATGATACATGTGAGTTTGGGGCACAGGAAATTGATGGAGACCACGGTTAAGTTCTGACTCTTCTAACCCACTCCAGATCTTTCATATGGCTTCTAACCATAACAAATTCCTAATAGAAGACAGACCCAAAGCATGCGAGTTTAAACACAGTAGAAGCTTAGTTTTCTTGTGAAAGTCTGGAGGAATCCCAGATGTCCTCAGGGCAGCCGGTACCTAAGTTACTTTTGTTCTGTGAACTTGCCTAGGACCCCAGGGTGCCATGAACCACACACCCTCGATAAGCAGCTCCCAATGTCGCTGCCATCCTTGTGTGCCCGTCAGGGGGAAAGCTGAAGGAAGGCTTGTGATGTACGAGGACCTGGGTGCATTGCTTCTGTAGTTCACAGGACAGAAAGTAACCACGAGGCCATGTGAGTGGAGGCTGAGGACGCAGTGCTGCAGGCCACACAAAAGAGGACAGGGGACTTTGGGTGAACAGCTACCAGACTTAAAAATACTTTTTACCTGTATTAAGAACCACCTTGAATCAGAGGCCTTTCTTCATCAGAACATCCCAAGTTTGTATACTGTGTGGACACACAGGAGCAGGAGGAATCATTTTCAAACTGAACTATGTGACCAGAAGTGCTATTTTTCCCCCAATTAACTCAGACTTGGTCTCCAGTGAATCTGAATGGAGCAAAGAAAATAATTTGCGTAGGTTCGGAGGTTGAGGGAGGGATTCCAGGTCTCGGCCAAGTCACCCCTTTCAGTAGTTCAAAAGCCAGGTTAGCAGCAGAGTCCTTTACTGCTGGCACACAGAGCAGGAGGCTTTCGATCTTTCATTCATATTTTACATTGTGGATGCACATCAGTCTTTTCTCAAAGATAAACGCCGCTTCTAAAGTAAGCCTCCTGCAGGACACGTGATTTCATAGCTCTTTTTCATTCTCTGACAGTTTTGTAAATATAAATCACGTTATGTTAGCTGTTCATACCTCTGTGACCCTCTCTCGCCACACCCTTCTCAGAGGCAACCCTTTATTCTCCCCCGTCTGTCTCCTAAGTCTCCATATCTTCTTCCGTTGCTGCTGAGTTTAGTTTGGATCCTTCGCATAACCATGAACGGAGAACGAGTTACGGAGCACAGAGAGCTTCTCGGTGGCTACAGTACTGAAGAAAATGCAACCCCCCTCTTCCATAAAGCAGGCCTCTTTTTTTTTTTTTTAAATAATCCAAGTTTCTAAGTTTTTCCCTTTAAAGGTTGTAGCGTATTAGAGAACACGTTTCTCCTTAGGTACCACTGGTAGCTGGGAGGATATTTCGCTGTAACCAAAGAACTCCAGATTAGTTAAAATAATGAAGAAGGCAACAAGACAACAGCCTCAGCATGGCCAGCAGTTGTGGAGTCTTACGGAATACCAGGCCCCTCTCAGGACCGGTGTGCACGACCTCACTCAGTACTGCGACAGCATTCTAGGGCAGGTATTACAGGTAATCGCCACCATCCTGACCAGCCCACGAGGGGTTGACAGGATTACTGCCCAAAGCCGCACAGCAAATTTTGACAGGGTCAGAATTAAAGTCTGTCTGACTCAAAAAACTGACTTTGTTTTACCGTATGCTTTAGAATTTAGGTGTTGATTTCCTAAATAAATTTAGGACTGACAATATGAAAATTGTTGGATTCAGAAACCCAGGAATCCCCCAAAGGACTGAAATGTGGAGTTTGCAATCTGGTAAGGCTGAGAGATCTAAGGAAGTAATAAAGTACTAAGTGTTCCAGTAAGGAGGATACAAAAGCATCCTAAGTGGTGAAATGTCTTGGGGGCACTCCAGGGGGATGCTGTAGAAATTATTTAATTCTGACCTAAGGTGTCTACCCTGTCTTTGATCATCCAGTTCCCGGATAAAAGCCACACACAACCTTTATATTTACAATAAGCCTTAAGTAGCACAAGCGATGGACAGATATCAACCCTCTATGCTACTAGACTCTTCTCTCCTATGGATAACCCTGGGTTATTACTTACTACGTTTCATCTGCACTGCTCTTAACTCCAATTGGCCAGCCCTCGGGGCCACATTTTCTTGACTCCTAACTCCTCCTCCTTCACCTTCTGTTCTGCTAGTGTTCTCCTCTGACCCCCCCCCCCCAAGCCCAGCAACCCTAAACCCTGCTTGTCTCTCTTCCACCCAGCTGTTAGCTGTGAGCGTCTTTATTCACCAATCAGAAATAAGTGGGAGGCAAGGTCATATAGCTCACTTGGGTCAGTGTGCAGATTCTCTTGTCCTACCATTTCAATATAGTAAAAGACAAAATGTTAACAGGGAGAAGTCTGTAGTGGAGAGGCAGGCTGAGGTTAAGAAGCTAACTGACACAGTAGAGCAAGGGTGAGGGAAAAGGGTGGAGCGATGGGTGGGGAGGAGCATGCTTGGAAGATGGCTAATGTATGTATATTGGTGATGGGTCACAAGGAAACTGGGCTGAGCCTTGGGAGACCTGTTCTCACCTTCTGAAATAACCGCAAGAACACTGAAGTTGCATACATTCTGCCTTTAAATGGAAAGGGCATTAAAATCTGAAATATATGGGATAAATAATCTACATTTGCTATGTGCCAGGGACTGGTCGAAACACTTACCTTTACAAGCACCCTAAGACATGTATTTCTACTATGTCCCTTTGACACTGGGGAAAATCAGGCACAAAGGGATCAAATAACATACCCCAAATTATTCAGTTAACTACTGGCTAAGTCAGGATTTGAACCCATCACTCCCAGAAAAGAGAGCAAATAAATAAGTAAAATTAAACCCCATTTAAAATTTTCCTGTATGCAAACAGGCTCAGGAGCTGTCTCCACCCACCAGTGTTCCAGTTCTCTTCTCTTTGGTACACTGAGGCAGGCATACACTTGTCAGTTGTGAACTTTCTTAGCTCCCCAGACATTACTTTAAAGCATATTGCTTCACTTTCCTCAGGAGATATGAACAAACTTATATCCACCCAGTCACTATAGGGCACTAATGACAGGTCAAAGATTGTATCCAAGTTTGTCTTGATGATCCAGTGAGTTTATTGGGGTTACTCACAGGAGCAGGGGTGAGGAGTTAGCTATGGGAACATAGATGACTAAGCATTAGGTGCAGCAGCAAACAGTTGACTCTGTGTAGGTGACAGCTAATAAAAGCTGTATCCCTAAAGCCTCTGCAAGACTGGCAGGTAGATCCAGTGCTCAGATTGCCCTTGGCCAAGCAATTGTTACTGCACATAGAGGCTTGGAGTAGGGGTTCTTGGGAGTCTTGTAAATTTTAGGAACTTCCTGGGTCTTGCATTGTGATTGTAGGGTTTTCCATCTCTGCCCCCTTGTTCTGGGAATAATGACTCTGAGACTTACTATATATGAATAAGTGCCTCAACCACAAGTTTTGGCTCATTCCCCAACTAGCTTGTGATTTAATTAAATAGTTTATTTTATTCTGAGTGCTACAAGGCTGATTACTTCCTTTCAGTTTCATGAGTCTGTCTTCTCAGAGGTCGGGGCAAATCTTTTCTTGCACCTGACTCTCTATCCCAGAGTGTTCTCTCTCTCTCTCTCTCTCTCTCTCTCTCTCTCTCTCTCTCTCTCTCTCTCTCTCTCTCTCTCTCTCGGAACTTCCACCTTCTATTTCCTGCCTCAGGGCATTGGCCAATCAGCTTTTGATTGACAGATGATGCTTCCATACAGTGTAGAAGGGATTGTCTCTATATTTCATGATTGCTCATTTCCGAGGCTTAGGAACAAACTCTCCAGGAAGGGACTCAATCTGTTCTGAGGAAACGGCTAGGCAATACTGCATACGCCCCTCAACTCTCTATCCTGCTCAGGCACTCTGAGTGTCCTTGGGAGATGTCTCTATTCTCTCTAGGAAGTGATACATATCAAATGTCGGCACAGGGTTCCCTAAGTAAAACCAAGGATATGTCTTTAGATTTAAGAAAACTTTCCATGCAAATTGGATCAGTTGTTTCAAGATAAGAAGAAATAAAACTGACCCATCTCTCTCTACGTGTGCTGGCATGGTAGCAATCTAATTTCCCCAAGGTGGGAGTGGGGGTGCAGGTGGGGGTGGGGAGTAGAGATGGGGGTGAGGGTGGAGGTGGGGATGGGGGTGGGGTGGGGATGGGGATGAGCCTTTTCTGGATGACAAGGGGGATGGAAGTCATGTGAGTACAAGTGAAAGTCAGCACAAACCACAGGAGTTCACTGCTGAGGTTCAGAGTTGGGTGGGATGGTGTTTAGTGTGAGGGAGGATGCTTCGTCCTTTCTGAGCTCCTTTGACTCTCTCGGACTTCCCTGAAAGTTCTTTAGAATAGAGCAAGAGAACAAACATGGCGGCAGTTGGGGATTTAGCTCAGTGGTAGAGCGCTTGCCTAGCAAGCACAAGGCCCTGGGTTCGGTCCCCAGCTCCGAAAAAAAAGAAAGAAAAAAAAAAAAGAAAAAGAACAAACACATTCATAACATGACCCCAAGCAGAGGCTAGTTTTCCCTCTTTGTGATTTGGAAGGTAAACTAGAGATTGTACTGCACAGTGCCTATTGCTAAAAACTGCAGGCCACTTTGTGAAAACTGACTATTTGAACTTTTGACGCATTCAGACTTTAGATAAATCAGTGCTCTGGGTTTGCACTTTGAACAGCGATTCAAGAGATAAACTTGACTCCAAGTTTTAGGAAGGGAATGAAAAATAAAGAAAATAGCTCTACATAGGTGATTTTTGACTTGAAATCTAGACCTCGCCGACTTTCAGAATTGCGTATTTTCTAGGTTTGCTTATCTAAGCCAGGAGGCTGCATGGCCTCACACCTGAGCCTCTGGCATCCCGGTGTAGGGATTTTTCTTGGTGCATAAATATATCTGAAGACAAAAGGCCTTCCTTCCGTCAGTTCTTACCTGCCTGTCGAATGAGCTGATCCGTCTACCTGAGGTAAAAAGGCTTACAGCCTAAGTCTGAATCCATGTCCTTTGCCTCATCTTCCCTCTCCATATCATATCAAAAACAAACAAACAAACAAACAAACAAACAAACAAAACAAACCACTTTAGTTTCAGCCACAATACTACTTATGTTAAAATCAGGAATCACAAAGTCACTGGCATTTTGTTTTGCTTATATACAGTGGTTGGTTAGGTAACCATGTGATGGTTAACGCTTTTTTACCTGTAGATAATCTCAGATCTGAATCAGAGTTTCTTCCCACACTGAACTAAGTGAGTGATTATTTTTTGGTAAAGTTAATCTAATACATCTGAATGGAAATCTCATTAAGGACACCTGTAGCCGTGCTGAAGTAGACATCAGAGACTCGTAATACACGCTCTTGGCTCCCCACGCTTGGTCCCACCTAGAGCGGAGAAGGCCTCCGTATGACGTCTTCCAGGCACGTGTGCAAATCATTTGCCTCCCTCAGTGTCCATGGGGGATGGATCTCCTTTCCTGTGGTTCTGCTGAGCCATCAGGCAGGCAGCTGGCGGACTCCAGGGCCCTGCCAGCGATGTCTGCAACCTTCTTGTTATCGCTCTTTTATGGCCACTGTTCTCAGCCTTGCCTCAGCAGAAGGCAGGCCAGCAAGTCTCTTTTCTTCCAAGCAAGGACAGGATTAAGGTTTAAAGTGATGGTTTCTCTTTGATAGCTCCCTGTGCCAGCTTAAATCTCATTAGCACTCTTCCTGAGTGTTACTAACCGGCCTATCTGGTATTACGGGTATTGCCAAATGGAGTCCAAATAGAGTCTAAAGAGAGGTGGCATGAGGGCTGACCTAATCTGCAGTAGGAGTCAATTAGCCGGTGCTGGTGGGCTTGAGTGCAGTTGGCAATGTCTCAGCATTCAGAGTTTATTGATTTACCAGAGGTTTCACAATCTCATTGGCTTCACGCCAGCCTAGTCATGTCCCTTAAGCACCTAAGTGTGGCTTTCTCTGGAAGTTTTTACATGGTCATCTAAGGTCACCCCAAGGTGAATCTAAGGATAATGTAGTTCAAAAGAAAAAAAGAGTGCTCCAAATTTTGATTGGAGAAAGAAAAGCCACACAGGAAACAATCAATGGATTGTGTTGGCTAAGGCAAGATGTAGTGTTTGACACAAGGTGAGCTCAAGACCCAGAGTGTGGCTGAGAAAGCTCTGGTACCTTACTGCTGCTTTTGTGGTCTAATGAGGACTACATAGTGAAACAACACAAAGGGAAGAAGGTTCCATTTCTGTGCATGGTGCTAGGTAGGGAGGCCTGGTGCAATGGGTTGACTGGGATGCACCTTCCACGGTCTCATGTGTTTGATCTGATGGTTTCTGGCTGGTGATTTAAGAGATTGGAGAACTTATAAGAGGTGCAGGCTTGCTAGAAGAAATGGGTCACAGGGGGTAGCCTCTGAGGTTTTATAGCTTGGCCCCTCTTCCTGTCTACTCTCTGCTTCCTGTTGGTCCAAGATACAAGGGGTGTAAACTGCCTGCTCTGCTCATGTCTCCATGCCCACTCTGTCACGGTGAAGTGTCCCCCCTAAGTCTTGAGCCAAAGGGAAGCCTTCTTCCCATAAGTGTCTTTTAGCCAGGTATTCTGTCTCACTGGCAAAAACAACCAGTCGGCTGTGCTGAGAAGTCTGGTGAACTGGACCCCAGGTTAAAACAGTTTAAACTGAATTGCATTTTAAATCTCACATGCACGGTGAAGAATCTCTCCAGGGTCAAAGAAGAATTGCTTGAGAATGTTGTCCCTTCGGAGCCTGGGCCCAGTGACCTTCTCCATTCTTTACATTGTCTTTTAATTGCTGATAAACTCTGAGTGGCCTAAGTTGGTTAAGGTGCCAAGCCTGGCTCCTTCCAGCCTAGTGTGCAGTGACATCTCACTGCTGCTAAGAGCCTAGCTTCAGACTGGACTCAGGCTGATCCTTCTTGGTTGGATTGACTATCAGCCATTCACAGCCTGCCTGCCTGCCTGCCTGCCTTCCTTCCTTCCTTCCTCCCTCCCTTCCTTTTCTCTCCCTCCCTCCCTCCTTCCTTCCTTCCTTTCTTCCTTCCTTCCTTCCTTTTCTCTCCCTCCCTCCCTCCTTCCTTCCTTCCTTCTTCCCTCCCTTCCTTTTCTCTCCCTCCCTCCTTCCTTCCTTCCTTCCTTCCTTCCTTCCTCCCTTCCTTCTCTCTCCCTCCCTCCCTCCCTCCTTCCTTCCTTCCTCTCTCCCTCCCTCCTTCCTTCCTTCCTCTCTCCCTCCCTCCCTTTCTTTCTTTCCTTCCTTCTTTCTTTTCTCTCATCCTTCCTTCCTCCTCCCTCCCTCCTTCCTTCCTTCCTCCTTCCCTCCCTTCCTCCTTTCTTTCCTCCCTCCCTCCCTCCCTCCCTCCCTTCTGTCTGTCTGTCTGTCTTTCTTGAAGGACCTTACAAATTAGGCACCAGGGTCTAGAGGAAGGGCCCCAGAATCATTGTCACTGATAAAGCAGTTGTCACCTCCCAGCCTTGTTACCCAGCTGTGCCTCAGTTTCCTTATGGGCGAAACGTGCTCCCTCCTTGCCTTTCATAGTCACGAGGAGGGTGAAAACCCATCACAAATGTGAGATATTTTTCACAGACTGCAGATCCAAGCCTTGTTATGGATCTCCCAGTGAGAGCCATCTCATAACTCTAACATATAATCACCAGACACAGCATATGCCCTTAGATGTCTTCCCAGTAGAGGATGAAGAGAACACTCCAGCTTCGGTCCAGATCGGCTTGTTGTTCTGTTTCCCACCACCCTTTCTGTGTACCTAGCTGAGTCTTTGATACCCCACCCTGCTTCCCCTGCAGACTTTCTATACCCAGTGTGGAGAGTTCCCACTCTGTGGCCCTGGGCGAGACTCTTCACCCGTGTTTTCTCTCTCCCTCACCACTCTGGTTCTTGACTGCACTGACTTCAGGAGGCTCTTGCTCCTGACGCTGCACGGAATGTGTGCTGCTGGTGACTAATCGTTCTGGGAATGACATCTCCGTTTGGGTGGTGTCCAGTTCTCTATCCTTCCATACACAGAGCCAACTCTGATTTATATGTCTGTGAATCTCTGATGAGCTGTGTGGAGGTGGCTGGGGGAGGCAGGGTAGAGTAGAAATGCCAGTGGAAAAGATAACATTTTCTCTGACTTTGGGCTCAAAGAGCAAGCCAAAGTTTGGCCACCATTCAATGTCATAATCCGGGCAGAAGAACAGCATCGGGTCTCGTCATGTACACATGCGATTTTTAACCAGAATCCATCATTTCTCATTCATGACTACATGTGAGGTCATGAAGAGTCTCGATGTGGGTTTTCCTGGACCTCCAAGGCATCTATCTGATATTCTAGATTACAGATTTATACTTGTCCTCTTGGGCACAAACAAGTCACTCCCAGGCAGAGGTAGATAAATGTGATGTGGAGATTTAAGTCGGGCCCACACAGAGGGATGGCAGGTGTGAACATCACAGACAGAACGGTCTCACGGTGAGCTCTGGCAACTCAGTCTGTGGTTAAGGCTCTTGTCCTGGTGGGGGGAAAAGAATAACACTAGAACCCCCCAGCGAGTGTTGTTACACAATATTAGAGCTGCTCTGCTGCTCTTTCCCTGCCTTTCCAGTCCCCATGGCTCGCTCTCTGCATTCCAAAATACTGGATGAAGAAAGAAAATACTAAACATTGAAAACCCTTGCAGCAACATTTTGGATCACCTCTGGGCTTGTTTTCGAAAACAAGGACTTGTGGCTACTTTTGATTTTAGGTGGGTGTGGTTATTAAATAAGAATAAGGCTCATGAAGGCCAGCCTGGTGTTATAGACCTATGATCCCAGCAAGTCATAAGGATGAGGCAGGAGGATTTTAAATTTAAGCCTTGCCTGAGTCAGCTTGGTCAACGCAGTGAACCCCATCTCCAAATAAAAAATAAGGGTGAGGGGATCTAACTCAGTGTAGAGAACTTGTTAGGTTCAATTCCCCAGGACTCAAAACATGAAAATTAAATCAAGCCCCTTGTTCCTACTAAAGAGGGAACAGAAACATAGTCAAGATAGATTAGGTTTTTATGGGTTTTCTTGTGAGAGAAAAGCCTTTTGAGCTCAATAGTTTATCATAAGCCAGAAGGATTTTGTTCAAACAGGGTAGTCTTTGTGGGGCATCTGACTTCTTTTCCATACTGTCCTCATCCTGGTGCCAATGCTGATGGAGTAACCTCCATCCAGAAATGCCATGGCGTTCCAGAGGGAAAGGAAGCGGGCAAGCCACTTGAGCCCCTAAAGCATCTGGTTATAGGAGATGTTTGTCATTCCTGCTGGGTTTCACTGACCACCGCTGGCCAAGTGGCCACACCCCAGGCTAACAGATGTTTGATCCTTGCCAGACCGCTTCCACAGGGAGTGTTCTGTAATACTTGGCCAGGGTGTGGTAACATAACCGACCACACCCAAGAGTATAAAATATTTAGCATACGATAAGGATATCTTTCAGATTATTTGAGGGATGGACAAAATAACAAACGGTTCTGGGAAAGTTGGGGAAAATAATAGATGACTTCAAGTCATATAAAAACAGCTTACAATGGGTTAGTGACAAATAATTGGGAGTAATATAGACTGGTAATTTATTTTATAATATTGCTTATGAAGGCTTTTCTTGTTTTCCACAGCATGGAATTGTTAATCTTTGGTGTGTGTGTGTGTGTGTGTGTGTGTGTGTGTGTGTGTGTGTGTGTGTGTGTGTGGTAGGGAGGGAAAAGTGCTGGGGCGAGAGCATGGGGCAAGCTTGGGGCTCACCTATGCTAGGCAAGCCACAGCCGTGCCTCCTCCTTCTCCTGTACGGCTTCTTCAAAAGGTAGAGATGATAAAGGTCCAATCTAGTACAGCTGATATAGCAAAGTAGAGTCTTCAATACGTAAGAAAGTCCACAGATGAAGCCAACGAAGAGGCAGGAACAAAGGGTGGGCAGGGTTGTAGCTATTTGTATTTTTATGTTAATTATGTTCCCCCAAAACCTGTTTGCAGTGTCCCTAACAGACACTGAGGTACCCTGCCCACAGTTGGTTCTGATTGGTAAATCAGGCTAGGCAGGGAGACAAAGGTGGGACTTTTAGTTTTCTCCAAGCAAGGGATCGAAGGAGGAGGGAGGGGGCAGGAGGGAGGAGGGAGGGGGAAGGAGAAAGGGGGGAGGAGGGGGGAGGGAGGAGGGAGGAGGAGAGATCCCAGGTGCCGAGAGGAGAACAGAAATGCCACGTTTGAGAGGCACAGGGAAGAGAATGTAGCCACGGTGTAGAAGCCAGGAGAGCACAGTGTGATAGGTCTGCCTGACTGGGTCCAGGACAGCAAAGACGGAATATAGATTTTAGTAAGAAATAACTCGGGGATATCAGAGGGAAGTGGATTAGCCATGTCGAGGTTAGAAAGTGGCCCAGCCATTGAGCTGTTTTAGGAAGATCAAAATAGAAAGTGTGTGTGTGTGTGTGTGTGTGTGTGTGTGTGTGTGTGTGTGTGTGTGTTTCATTCAGGAACCCAGAATGTTGAGCACTGTCCTGTCACCACCTCAGCTGCCACTGCTGCCACCACCACTGCAGTCACTGCCACTACTGCCAGGATCAGACCGAGTAGCATTAATTGGGTACAGTTACACAGGGTAGCTGGGCCTGTATGTCCTCATCTGTGTGGTAGCCCAGTGAGGACTGATATACTTCAGGGACAATGCATCTGTAGTGAACACACACAGGCTTTTTTCCTCGTAATTTCCCCATAATTACGTAATGCAGTGACCATGACTGCATGAGTGAACCCATGAGTCTACATGAGAATGTGCTATTTGCAAACACTGTACCATTTTACATAGAGGATTGAACATCTAGAGAGCCTGACAGTCTCTCCAGGTCTTGGGATCCTTCTCCAGAGGATGCTGAGACATTACTGTATTTCTAATTTAAGCAGAAGAGTCCATATTAGCATGACGAAGAGTTCTTACTCAACAGAAAGGTAGACATGTGCTCAGTCTTAGGGCCAAGGATAGCCATTTTTACCAGAGAGAGCTGTTCTTCCCCACCATCCCTAAATCTCTCTGCTGTTTCCAAAGTGGCAACAGAAAACTCATACTAGTGTGCTGAGAAGAAAAAAAAGACTCTTGAGGCTCCTTCAATCTTCCTCAGTACAATGATTTTAGGTACCATCTTTGGAAAGCCTTGTTTGACACCTGCCTTGTGACTCAGAGGTGCGACTCAAAACAAAGCAAACTGGTTTTGGCCCCTCATCTGACTAACTCCCACCTCGAGGACTCACTGGTCTTTCTCCTAGCTCGGAGAGTAGGGTAGGTGCAGGACCAGCAGGATCAGGGTCCTGAAGTCCTCAGCTGCTCATCTTTTCCACTCCGCTTCCCCGGACATCCATGGTTGACAAGAGGGCACAGAACAGCTCTCGACTGACTACTACTCAATGGAACATTTTTCAGAGCAGTCAGTCAGGCCGGGAGCTTCCAGGGAACACACTCCTGGCATTCTCTGCCATTAGCTCATTTCTTCCCAGGTGGAACAGAGATCAGGCCACAGTGTCCCTCCATGCTAAGACAGCTTCATCAACAGGTAGCCTCTGCTTCTCAGCCTGACAGGAAGGTGGGGCTTCTTACAGAAACATAGCGGGATGCTTTCTTCTTAGTGTTTCTGAATGCCATAGACGCACCCCATGTTCCTTCTCTGAGACCGGTGGAATCACCCTCCCCCTCTCTTAACTCCATTTTTCCCCATCTGCCTTACCAGCCTCCTTCTACATTCTTAGTTCCATGAAGCTCCCACTTCTCTTAGTGAACTTTAGTCAGTCTGCTTATTGGGATTCCCCCTCTAACTTGTGCAATTTTGAAATCATGGAGTGACTTTGTCCCCAGGGTCCTCCAGCACCTAGTCTAGTTCAAGCAGAGTATACAGTTGCTGACTGTATTTGCTACCAGGTCATTCCTTGGCTGTCAAGCTGGGTGTGGAGTGGGTGGACCAGTGATATCTGATGGTTGAGGCCTGGGCACCTTCTTCAATCTGGTTTTTCTTGTAACCATAGATCAGTCAGGCACACAGTGGGAAAGCTCACTCCACAGTGATGTGCCCAGATACAGATTGTGATGTGGAAGGACAGCTTGTCAGAACAAAAGCAAATAAACAAAGCCTACATCTCAGGCTCTCGTATGCATTTTCTGTTAAGAAGTAGGGGAACTTCAGATCCCACTTACAAAGACCAAGATGTTCATAGAACATTTTATGTGTTCCAAAAGACATCTTGCCAAGGACGGTAAATAAATTGGTTGTACTTACTTTAAGGCCAAAACGATGTATAACATTGATTTTCTGGTTCTTCCTTCTCATTCCTAAATGTAAACACTTCCCTCATAAATCCGCCTTGCAACATTGTTTTTGGAAGGAAACGCTTTAACTTTTAACCTTGTTGTAAGCTACGTACTTTGAACAATGTTAAGAGAAGGGTCTTCTCAGCAACCTCTTAAGCTTATCTTGAGAGCAGCTACCAAGATCATATATAAAGAATCCTAGTGGGAATGCTTCCCCCAGAAGCCCATATTTACATTTGGTGTATCTCCTTCTGTCCCTGAGTACTCTTCTTGCTAATAATCTGTGTGCCCAAGTTACATTAAAAATATCTTTTAAGAAACTTGACACTTATTGGTGTGTCTCTGCAAATGAGAGTATGTGGATACCTGTATGCTATACTGCCTATGTGGAGGGCAGAGGTCAACTTGCAGGATTTGGTATTCTTTCACTGTGTGGGTCTGGGGAATCGAACTCAGACCACCAGGTTTGGCAGTAAGCACCTTTACTCATAAAGTCATTTTTTTAATCTTTTAACAGATCTCCAACTCCAGTTCATGTCTTAGCATTGGATTCTTTTCTTTGTTGAAGCTATGAATCCCAGGTTTGCCAGAACAGAAATCCCTAAGAAGAATGAGAAGTTTTCAGCTTCTTGTAGGAGATGGGGTGGAGCCATGGCTCTGTCTGTGGCACTAATAACAATGAGAACCTCAGCTTAAGAGCCACAGGTGGGACCCCATGCTTATTGGGCAAGGATTCACTGTCTCTGGGGTCACTGAACTCCAACCTTTATCTAGAAGGAGATAACCTTCAAAGGGAAAACAATCATATTCTATAATGTAGGCTCTCTGTGCCTCAGTTTCCTCCTCTATGTAGTGGGAATAATAACCTTATATTGTAGAGTTGCTATAAAGCTAAGTAAGGCAATAGAAACAAAGAGCTCAGTGCTAGCCACACAGGGAGAACTGTGGAAATGTTATCTACCATTGACCCATTACTAGAAGGACATGGTCTTATTTATGGAAGATGCTTGAACATATTGTGTGTGTGTGTGTGTGTGTGTGTGTGTGTGTATGCAAGTGTATATATGAGTGTGAATGTGTGTGTGTATGTATGTGTGTGAATGTATGTATGTGTTTGCATGTACACATGTGTGAATATGTGTATGCATGTATATTTGTGTGTGAGTGTATGCATGTGTGTGAGTATATGTGTGTACGTATATGTGTGAGTATATGTGTGTACGTATGTGTGTATATGTGTGTGTGCATGAGTGTATGTGTATATATGTGTGAGTGTGTGTATTAGTGTGTATGTGTGTGTGAGTGGTGAGTGTAGTGTGTATGAGTGTGTATTATGCTTTTGTTTTTGGGGTTAAGAGATCAAGTCTCTAAAATATTTATTATTTATTTTATTTTTGAAATTGATCCACACAACCCTAGACTAACATAAGACATGCTATGATTTCCTACCTCCTACTCCGTATTCTGGCATCGATTACCAAACCCAGCTAGGCCTCCCTGCATCCTGCAGTGCCAAGGTATAGATATACTGTTTTCTTCCTTCTCTTTCCTTGCTCCACTCTGGCCTAAGTTGCATCTGCAGACATTCTGTGGTCAAGGCCAAGGTATTAGTATATCAACCTCCATCCTGGGAAGATAGCATTAGATCTCTACAGGTTTCTGTGTGGGCAGATGAAGACCTTTGAAAATCGAATCACTGCCCACCACCTTCTCCACTGTCACTTTCCTCTGCCCCAGAGTCACTGTCATCTCCTTCAGACAGCCTCTCTACTTCTGCTCTCTCTCCCTCAGTGCATAGTCTCCACAGCTGGACAATGAGTGCCTCCTATTTAGCACGGTTCTGCTTAAAGCTCTCCAGTGGCTTCTTGCTGCACCTTGAATAGAGCCCAGTCTTTACCCTGGTTTGCAAGGCCCCACCTGAGTCGGCCTTTCCTGCTATATTGCAGGACTCTGCAGGCTGCATCCATACAGATCTTCGTGCCTTATGTCTAGAGAAAGATGCTTGTCCTTAACTTCCCTCTTCAACTTCCTCTCTGCCTTGGCCGCCTTCCCCTGCTTTACCACACAGCTGCTTCCATTGTTACCTTTTCATGCTCAGAGCTCCCCTCCCACCACGGCATTGGTAGCATCTCCTTTTCTCATTCCACTCAGTCCTCTCTGCTTTGCAATCATCACAGGCGCCTCGACCCAGCAGTGTTTGTTGGTGATTTATTGTTATTCTCCTCCCACTAGGAAGTGATCTTGGTGGCATCAGGAAGCCTTCCGCCCCATGACACCGCTCCATGTCTAGTGCCTACACAGTATACACAAGTATACACAGTGCTCTGTATATACTTCTGGACTGGGAGGATTCCTCAGAGGACGCCATCTGCTTAACACACTTTCTCACAGCACAGTTGAGAGGGTCATTGTGCTACAAAACTGCTTCTCTGGCAGGGAGAGGGAACAGCAAGAGCGAGGCAGAAAGCGTATCTTTTTCGTTGCTGGAAGCTGGTGTTTCTGTTCATTTTCTATAACCCCGGGCTTCCAAAAGACGCTTTATGGGGCTTGACACTGTATCTCCAAAAAGAATGCACGTCCTATTTCAGAGATGCCCATGGCACAGAGAACCTTGGTTACTTTCCAAAGTTATCATCTTTTCTTTTGGCACAAGCTCATGCCCAGAAACCTGGATAAGCTTTTACATTGGAATAGCCCGGAGCTGGCAAAATTCCCTGACTTGGAAGGAAGCTGACCACAGCAAATTAAAAGGAAGCCTTAATGTTTTCCCCCTTTAAACCCAGAAGCTAAGTTTCAAATAGCTCTACACCATCACCTATAAAAGATCTGCTTAACATAGCGAGAAACATATAAAATTTGGGTTCAGACTGTCTGGATTGGAATCACCACCAAATGAGCGGAGCATGTGGGAAGTCCACTCAATCCACTGCCTTAGAGCAGCAGCCATAGATACTCCTCATATCTCCCGCTGTAGGGCTGTCACCTGCTTCCTTCTTGACCCTCCTGCATCTACCCAGCCATGCTGCCCGAAGGCTGAGCTTTACTAACGGTGTGGCCTGAAGAATGTGTAGGCAAACAAGCCTTGAGGTTTCTCCAATAGGCCACTGTGCCTTGTGGGTACCTACTAAGTCCAGCTAAGCTTCTGTCGCAACTGCTCTCCCTTCTTCTCATTGCAGTGGCTAGATTGCATTGATTCTGCCCAGTCTGCTTACTCCGGTTCCTGTCCTCAGCAAATCAGTTTCTCAATTCATTATCTCGACATCTGCTGCTTGATAAACCCCAGCCAACACCCTGACACTTGGTTTTCTCATTTGTGTAACACAGTTCACAGTCCTGGTGGTGTTATCAAAGCCTTTTGTTTATTCGTACCCCAAGCCACCACAAAATCATATTATTAGGGCTGGAGAGATGGCTCGGTGGTTAAAAGCACTGACTGCTCTTCCAGAGGACCCAAGTTTGATTTCCAGTACCCATCACAGCTCACAGCTATCTGTAAATCCTGTCCCAGGGAATCCAATGCTGTCTTCCGGCTTATGAGGACAATCCACACATGGGGTATACATACATGCAGGCAGAACACCCATACATATAAAATAAATACAATATTTTAAAATATTATTAAAAAGTGTGCTTTTAAGTTTAGAAAATGAAGTCAAAATTTCAGTGTCATACCAGCAACCCTCACCCCTATTCCCCTGCCCCCTTCCTCCCCACCCCCCTTTCCGCGCTCCAGCACTCCTGATTGGCCAGAACATGTGCACCAGTGTTTTCTACTTTGGGCATGTTCCACTGCGACAAGAGCCTCCTCTATCTTAGAGCACTGTGCCACTCTGTAGAAGACCGAAAGTGGGTTTATGGAACCTGGGAGCCAAAGGCACTTTGTTTTCCCTTTTGATTTATTTGATACTCTAGGGGGAAGGATTAGAACGTCTTAGGATCTTTTATATTCATTTTTCTTGGTTCAGTACTGTGCATTTTCAAGTTAGCTGTGTAGAGAAAGCCATATCTTTTTAATGCCCCGAGATATCGATGGTTTCCTGGACTTTCTCCCTCCTTACGGACCCTGTGCTATTCTGGTTAGAGGATGCGATCTTCCCCTAGGCTGATTACCTATCACAGCTGTCTTCTCACTGGAAAGCGTTTTGGGTAGAGCAGGCAGCAGACTATACCATGATCACAGCAATGATTGGAAAGTTGGGGAGAGCCGCAGCTCTGCTAGCCACAAGCAAGAGCAGAGTCCCGGATCCTTCCTTTATTCTCAGCGGCTCCGGAGACCCAAACATCCTCCCCAGTAGGGTGGGCGGGGCTTCTGGATGACTCTAGTGATCCCACCTCCTACCCAAGGGGAGAGGCTGCCAGATAGTGGTCAGGGGGACCAAATCCTGACCTTATCCTCTCCCTGTTCTGCATGGACACAGTCTTCCTTGGAGAAGCAGAACCCGTTTTCCCAGTCTAACTGCTTAGTCCCTCAGATCTGAATTGCAGCAATTTTCAGCCGCAAGGACCGCACCAGGCGGTCTCCTTGATACAAGCCGAACTCTAAACGCACCCTATGATGCTCCTTTGAGACTTTCATTGAATCTTAGTGGATTAGAACCACTCTCGTGAAGAATAACTAAAAAAAGCCAAACAAGGACATGGTAAACAAGAAAGAAAATAAAGGTTGGCAGAAAAGCAAAAAAAAAAAAAAATTTTTTTTCATGACTGTATTGAAAAGTAATCATAACAAAAATAATTTCCAGCCTTACAAACAGGGAGTTCTATGCTAAGAGGAAACAGAACCCTTTGTTTTTCCACAGACAAGGAGAAGACCCCGATAGTGAGGCATTGGTGCACAGACAAACAGCAGCACCAAGTTCTCCATGGATGTGGCTTCCCCGGGCTTTGTGGGGAGTCTACCTGTGACAGGATGGTTATTGAGATGCCGGAGAGCAGAGAGAGAAGTAGATGTGGAGACATGAGGAGAAAGACAGGAGAGACATTTTCAGTGGCTTATCCACTTGGCTGGCTGACCGACAGTGCCCTTCCCCGACCTCGCTCTGGCTCAGAAGAGAACAACCTGACTGAATAAAGCAAAAAGAAACCATACTGGAGGCGTCACACCCTGGGAAGACAAGAGGAGGGAGTTCTACAAATCTCCAGTGCCTGGAGCCTCTACAGGTGTTAGTGGGTTTGTTGTACGGTACAGATTTTTGCTCTCCATGCAAAGACTGAATCCTTTAATACTTTCAATTAGCTACACAGACACCAGAACAAGACTGAAAACCATGGGGTTTGGAGACATTGTGCAAATCTCAACTAGACCTGTTTGAGTTCGGCGGACTGTTTCTGAGAGCAGTCTGTCATCTGGAGACAAGTTCCATCATCTATGGAGAATGAGTCCGTTCGAAAATGGCGGACTCATTCATGTAGCTCTTAAGGAAGGGGGTGCAGGCCTTCAACAAGTGTGCAGCACTGTGAGCCTCCGTTTCCTCATCTGGGAAAGGAGAGTGGGTGATGTAATTTGTGGATGTCCTCTGGGATCAAATTAGAAGTTATTTGTCCATTGAACAATGTAGGTTGATATCTATATGCAGGTGGGGGCTGGCACAGTTAAGCTGAGACCTGCGATTGGACAGCGAGAAAGTGGAGCGGGCACAGAGGTTTTGGTAAGGGGAGAGAGAGGAGAGAGGAGGGAGAGAACGAAGATGGAGGCAGAGAAGGACGGCCCAGATCCATGTGGCCTTAAATGACCACAGGTAGTTATGAATATTTCTTAAGGGATGGATTTCTATAGGTCAATTTACCTTATCTAGGTGGGAGGATTATATTATTATCAACTGGCTGTGAGTTTATTGTGTGAACATATTGTGGATTGAGAGTTTAGCGTATAAATCTGTTTGCTAAATTACAAGCTTTTGAGTCTTGATTTTAATGGGTTGCTGGGACCAGAGAGTTCCTGGCTGGCAGAGAGACGGCTAGGAGAGGGTGACTAGCAATGGGGGCGGAGAGACCCCCGAGGCTAGAGGACAGCTAGAGATAGAGTGGTGTGGTGCCCTAGAACTGGCCACTGCTGAGATGAATGTACCCGCTAATGCCGTACGGCCCTACGGTGCCGGCACTAGCTCAAGATAAAAAATTCCATTTTTTAATAATTACCTCAACAAAACAAAGATTTTTTTTTAAAGTGTAAATAGTGTGCTTAGGGAGCCTCTTCATGAACAAAATTTCCAAGGTCTGTCTTCACTGACCTACAGGAGAAATGGACGGTACATATAGTATTGCTGTATCAGAGGGTGTCCGATGGATGGCAGGGTAGATAGGAAACAAAAGGAAGAAACGTTACAGTTCTAAATAATGTCGTATTTTGTAATAGAAAAGTATCCAATAAGATGACATCCAAGCAAAGGTCAGAAAGAGGACACATGAAGTCTGTGGACCTCTTGGGGGTTGAACCTTCCAGGTCGAAGCAGCAGCAAGGTTCTCCAGTGCATGTGGCACCACTGTCTGGCTCATGAGCTGGCTTAGGACTATAGGATTGCTAAAACTGCAGTGTGGAAAGTTAGGCCCAGGTGGGGATGAGCAGAAGAAAGGTTAGAAAGGTGGAAGGCTTGGCAAGACAAGCGCCCTTCAGCAGGACGGTCAGAGTGGAAGTGGTGGGCAGCAATTGTGATTTACAGCCCAACAGAATTGCTCGTGGATTGGGCTTGGGATGGTCTGAAAAAAATCTCAAACAACAGGATTGCTCTGTCCCTGGGAGGAGAAGTAAGGAGTTACAGAACAGAATGACGGAGACCATGGGACATGAGGACCTCCTTCTTGCCAGCATTCAAACTGACTTAAGGGAATCTAAGCAGAAACATGGCTGAGAACGTAGGCAGCTATGGGACAGCATATATACGAAGATGTACATAATTCATATATGGAGAAAGAGAAGGAGATTAAAGGGAGGGTGGAAGGGAGGAGGGGGAGGGAGAGGAAGGGAGCATTCTTTAAAGAGTCTTAAAGAGTCTGGAGAAAGTATTTTAAGGAGTTCTGAGCTGCTGGGTAATAGGGGGACACCTGTAACTGGACACCTCTGTCACCTTTAGCTTTTCTTTGTGTGTTTTGAATGTTCACTCCTGATGTGAACACTTTTGTTGCATACCCCAGCAGCCTTGCATGCATGGCTCTGACAGCATTCCCAGGAAGCTTGGAGAGGGGTTGAGGCTGGGGTCAGTAGTACCCTCGTCAGCATCACCCAGTACTCTGAAACCAGCTTTTCAGACACAGTTGGAACATCCTACAATGCATCCATTTAAGGTGTGTAATGGGATGAGTTTTATACACTCAAAGCATATGCAAACATTGTCAATTCTAGAACATTAGCACCACACTTAAAAGGAAAGGAATGTCCTTTAGCTGCCGTTCCGGGTCCCCTCACCCTGCCTATGGTCTGAAGTCTGAGGTGTTGGTTTCCCACTCTGTCTGATAGATTTTTCTATTGTGACCATTTCATATAAATGGAATCAAAAGACATGTACAGTCCTTATATGATTAGTTTCCTCCTCTTGACACTATTTTCAGTTTTGCCTATGCCATAGCACCATCAATTCTTCAGACATCCTCATAACCAAGTAATGCCGCGTTGTGTGCATACGCCACGTTTTTCTGGTCCTCATGTGAAGCTCCTCAGGTTCCCTTTATAAACGTGAGTATGCCGTCTTTGGTCCAACACATACATGTGGTATTTTTAGAAACAGACTGAAAGCAGTAGCCTGTTTTATGAACGAGGACCAGCCTTTGCTTGTTTTATTCTCATTACTTCTGAGCCCACCAACCTTTTGCTCTCTGCTGAGACAAATTTGAAGGACCCGTGCACTTTAACCATTCCTAATATTCAGCCTGAGCTTCTCCTTCGATCACCCTGACATGGAGCCCCAACACCACAGAAACATTTCCTTCTCCCCAGAGGCTCAGGAGAGCTTCCTTGCTTCCAAGATCACAGACCTAGTCTGCTTTCTCCTACCCCTAGTGGAGACTTGGCTACCCGCCAGTCACAGTGGAGCGCTCGCCTCTCTTCAGCGCATGCGCAAGGGTCTCCTGCTCGCACAGCCCCAGGTGTGACCCAAAGCCAGCACAGAAGGAGCACAGCTGTGTCTCAGCTCTCCAGACCCCAGGGAGGGGTCAGGGCTTCCAACTTCCGACTTTGGCTTCCGACAGTGCAGCTGAGCCTTGCTGAATGTCTGCTTCATTGCTGTGGCCTCTTCCCAAGCCAGCTGTCATCATCCTGAGGTCAGAAAGCAGCGGCCACTCAGTGTGCTGGAGAGGTGGCCCCTTGCCGAAGAAGGCCTCCAGCATGGTCTTGGTGCTCAGTGGGACTGAGGCTGCAGTTCCTGATCTTTGCTGGTCTCTTCTGCCCTAGCGCCTCCGTACACAGGGGACATTCAGAATCAATCAGAGGAATTGAGAAGGTGGGACAGAGGAGCCGCTTCCATTCTTGTTAGTAAAACAGGGGACGTGGGTAGTCTCAACCGAGATGAGGACTCGAAACGACATGAAATAAATAAACTTTGGTACATAATAAACTCTGAAAACTCTTAGTGTATTTTCGTGACTGTTGTCAGCTTTTTTTTTTTTTTTTTTAATTGAGCTTAGTTTGGTAGGATCATCACAAAATGAGCCCAGATGAAAACAGGGCTCCAGAGATTAAGTTCTGACCTCCAGAGTCCAGAGTCCTGACCCCACGTTGTAAGAGTTGAGATAACACAGGTCGAGGGCTAAGGGCAACCCTCAGCAATAAGGAAGTGGCAGCCACTTCTAGAGTAGAGGTGCTCTAGAAGGCCCGAGAAGGGAGGCACATGAACTAGATCCTGCAGGGGAAGCTTCGTCCAAGCTCGGGGAACACAAGTGCGCTTGACCCACAGGGTGAGGACGTTGTTACCAAACAGCAAAGAGAAAGCCTGAGGCAGTAAGAGCCCTGTGAACTGGAAACGGCTGAAGGAGCCTCAGACAGTGAACGTGGGGAGTTTTCCAGGTCCCATCACAGTCAACAAAAAAAGCAACAACTCTTGATAACTTAGCCGGTTCTATACCATGACCCTGAAGGTCTTAGCAGCCTGCACAGTAGGAAACTCAGATCCCCACTGTGTGCTGTCACCTATTGCTAACAGCCCCACCAATTCCAAGGCACACAGTTGTATCTTTCTTCCAGTCTTTAGGGTCAGAGTGTACCTCCCAACCCCTGGCTACCTTGCTGAAGGTCAGGTCTCTGAGGCACCAGGACCTAACACTTACTGCTTTGGATTTTCAGGTTAGTGATTTGAGTGGGATGGAATTTGCCCCTCCAGTGCAAATTTCTTTCTTTCTTTCCTTCCTTCTTTCTTTCTTTCTTTCTTTCTTTTTTTTTTCAGTGCAAATTTCTAAGAGGATGCTGTGTGAGCGGCTTATAGCTCACGTTCCCTGGGACGATGTGCTCTCTGGCTGGCTGTGTTCTCTTCTCAGTTCTGCCTGCCCTGAACTGCAAATGAGTCATAATCTAGCCAACTCTATGTAGGTGCTTTCTATAAGAGTTCATCGGAGGGCATTCAAAGACTCCTATGCTAACTCTGTGCTTTGCAGTCAAGGGCACCTCAGATGTCATGGAAAACAATATTCGATTCCGTCTGTGGATGATCTTCTCATTTCTTAACAAACAAACAAGCCAACCCTAAGGTTAAGATGTAACATGTGGTCTTACACTTGTGATGCAGCTAGAGTCCCGAGAGCAGAAGGTACTCTGTGCCGGGCACAAAGGGTTAAGCAGGAAACTCTGGGTTTCGATGAGAGTTCAAGATGCAGAAGAGAGGAGGACAAGGAGGCCTCTGCTGGAGGTCACAGTGGCGAGCCATGATGGGTTGAGCGAGCGGGCTCATCTCCGTGGCTTGCCTGTCTGCTGCCACAGTCTTCGTGAGTCTTAGAGAAACTTCAACTGTCTCAGTCTGCTGGGCCAAAGCAGGTAGCTCTGGAAAGTTTTCCGGAAGCTACAGGAAATCCCCAACATCTGCCTGCAACCACCTCTGGAAAGAATGGCTACTTCCTCTTGCGTCCTGACTTGCAAACCCAACTCTCACCTGGATCAGCCGGAAAGGAAACGTGAGTCTCGTCACCGCAGGGTGATGGCTGCATTCTTCTCACCTGCCTCTGTACCCCGAGGTGCTTGGCCATTTTCATCCTCTAGTGAGTCTCTGGGGTCGTCTGCTGTGTCTTCTACTTGATGATGTCATAACCCCTGCTTACCTGCACGAAGGCAGAATCTTCCAGAGACTGTCTTTGGCCGGGCACCCAAGGCATCTGGCGTTTGATACTGCTCCTCCAGCTGCAGGGTAACCAAGACTTCTTCTTCTTAGGGCATCTTTACCACTTCGATATAGATATAAAGATTTATATTATATTATCAGTGGCAAGAAACTGGGAACATGTGTGGGTCTTTGAAAGATGCCCCTACATGGCCATACATCTGTCCTGTGGCTATACTTGGCCTTTCTATAGTCAACGACAGTTGTTATGAAGGACTCACTGGGCCTGATTCCATGCTCAGTGAACCATCTTGTATTTTCCTGCTTGTGTGGTCACCAAAGCCTACACTGAGTATCTCATCCTCACCCTGATTTCCCAACCAGTATGTGAAGTGGTGTGTACGGGGGCGAGGGAAGATGGCACGGGAGGGTACTGGGGACCTGAGTCCTTGATCCCACAGCTGCTAGTAGGTAGAGGCCCTCAGTATTTCAGGCATCTAGCTTCCACCAATATTAATTCCACCAGTCAGATGGAGCTAGGCCCACACTTGTGAAGCTCTCCACACAACCAATCTACCACGTGACTCCACTTACAACGGAACAGCTGTGGGATCTGAACCCAGGCCTGGATCCGAGTGTATGCAGTGTGTGCTGTACCGGGAGGTTCTGTGATTTCTCAGGCTGATGGACCAGGGCTAGGGATGCAGCTAGCTGGAGCCTACAGGGATTTTGTGAGTTCTCCCAGTCTCTGGCAGTAAACTCTGAAAATGTTAATCCAATGGCAGCCACGAGTGGGAATGAGGGAGAGTCAGAAGCACTTCTTAATCAGATAGCTTCTACGTCCTTCTATGTCTGGAGAAGCAAGAGGGTCCCTGCACACACTGGCGGCACGCGTTTTGATCACATCACCGCTACAAAAGCCCTACTTATTGCTTCCCTTTGGTATTTTGTGCTTTGATTATTTCTGTACAATTGCATTTAATTTGGATATTCTTAACCAGAAGGACTGAAGGATGAGATGGTGCTGTTTCCCTATTTTCCTAGAGATATGTGTGCGTTGGGGGAGCAGGGGGATGTCCCAAGAGTTATACCCTTCCAGCCCAATCCGGCTTACCACCTGTTTTCAAATAACCTGTGTGTATTCACTTATGTATGTTGTCTATAACTACTCCCATGTGGAGCAAGGCAGTGGTGAGAGAGGCCTCCAGTGTCCATAAAGGTGAACTATTTAAGCCTAGTCCTTTACCAAAAGAACATTTTATCAACCCCCTGCTGTTTAGAAACACCTTTCTTCCTACACTACCTCAACTCCAATTACAGACAAATTGCCCCCTTTAAAGATTTGCTCCTGGGCTGAGAGGAAGCTCTGTGAGAGGCCCCAGCATCCTCATAAAAGCCTTGCAGGCAGGTACACAGCTGTAGCTCCAGAGCTTGGGGACAGCCGCTGATTCTTGTGGCCCTTTGTACCAACAGCGAGCTCTTGCTTTCAGTGGGAGACCATGTCTCAAAAAATAAAGCGGACAGTGAGGGAGGAAGGCTTTGGCCTCTTATCTCCACACACATGCACATGGTAGGCACCCCCTGGCCCCACACATGTGTGTGCGCGCGCACACACACACACATACACACACACACACACGTATGCACTACTTTCACACATACAAAATACAAATAACAAATAAATGTTTTTTCCTTAGTTCTTGTGTTGTTCATGGTGGTGGTGGTGGTGGGGAAGGAATTCTTGTCATATCTGGAAATTGTCAAACAACTCAAAATTGAAATTCTCCACAGATTCAAAGTACTAAACTCCACAAGCAACTATCACAGTCAGAGTGGCAAGAATTCATTTCCCAGCAGAGAATAGTGGCTCTGAGCTATAGTTAAGGTAATTGATCACTTTAAATTTTTAGTTGACTCTGATTGGATAAAATAGTATGAGGAGAGATCAGGCAGCAGAGGCAGAAATTAATCAGTTGTCCCTGGACCTCCAACCTCTGACCTCCAACCTCTGACCTCTGACTTCTGACCTCCAACCTCTGACCTCCAACCTCCGACCTCCAACCTCCATTTTCTGTGTCTTTGTGTTCTACCGCAGTGGGGGTACAGGAGTCCAGCCTGCAGTTCAGCCGTGCAGGCTCCTCTGAGATTCGAGTATGCTAAATGAATAGTTAACTTTCTGCAAGCAGGGCAGATGCATGCTCTGTTGCCCGAGGGCCTCCAACCTAGCTCCCTTCCAAACTGGCTCCCCTACCTGCTTCTTCCCTACGGGCACTCAGCCTTCTCCATGTCTGGCTTGCCTTAGCTGGCTCAGGCCTTTGCTTTTGGATTCCCATCCTGGCTTCTCTTCTAGAATATGCTTGTCTCCCTAACTTGGCCTCTTACCCTCCCACTTCCAGAACCATAAGTATGCTCTCATAGTACATCCTTCCAAGAAAGTCTTGGCGATTCAACATATCGATATCTAACCTCTGCTTAGCGTTAAGGTTGAGCTATAAAAACGCTGTTGTGAAAAAGCACTATCCACATGTTCTTAGATCTCTGATTTAGTATGGTAGGGTTGGTTATTTAGAGAGTTACTAATGCCCTTAGATTCTTCTTTTCACTTGATTTTTTTTCTCCTCTTGTTCCCCCCCCCCCCCCCCCCGGGAGCTGAGGACCGAACCCAGGGCCTTGTGTTTGCTAGGCAAACGCTCTACCACTGAGCTAAATCCTCAACCGACAGGGGTTTGTTTTGTTTTGTTTTGCTTTTTCTTTTTTTCTTGTCTTGTTTAAAACTTCTATGTGTTCACCCACACACTGGATACTACTCTCATATATTGAATTTACAGAACTTTAAAATCATTTCATTACTGAAATTTCTACCTATGAACAGGATGCCAGCCCTTTCCATTCATTTGAAATTGACTTTATTAAGCTTACTCCTAGACATTTTATCGTTGTTCCCAGGTGTTATCATGAATGCAGCATTATCTTTTGTAGTTGGATATTGTTTTGTATGGAAAAAGTTCAAAGACTATATCTTAATTTCTTATCACCAATAATGTTTTCTTTTATTTATGAAAAAAATTTCTCTTTATTTCAAGATAGTCTTTTCTGAGAGTCTGGCAAACACTGACACCTTGGGTAGACTTGTTACAGTTTTAGCCTTAGTGAGGAGACTTGTTCCAACATAGATGTGGTGACTTAGCTGTACTTCAGAAAGATGTTGTTTGAGTATATTTTTTTTAAAAAAATCAAAAATAGATTGAGCTTTATCTAATACTTTTTCAACATGTAAGACCTTGAACTTATTACATAGTTCCCATTTTATTTTTGAGAGTAATATAATTACAACATTCCTCCCCACCTTTTCCAAACTCAATTATATATAGCCTTCCCTGCTCCAAACTTTTTATTTCCATGTGACTATAAATATAATGAATGATATTTATTAGTAATATATCAGTAATATTAAGATAGTCTATTTATTCATATACTATATATGATTTAAAATTATGTCAACGTGCTTCTTAGGACAACCACCTTCATGTTCTGGAATCTTCACTTGGTTAAGTGTAATGTTCTTTAATACCCTACCCAATTATAGCTGTGAAGATTACACTTAGGATTCCCCCATTCATATTCATGAGCCATCCCTGTGTTCTCTGTCTGGGTGTTATCTGGGTCAGACATTTGTCTAAGCGTTCTCTGGACGTGGCAGGAAAAAGCCTTTCTCGTCACAGTCCCCTGTGTTCTGGGGAAGGTTGATTGTATTGCAGTTATACATTTCTCAAAGCTTTAAGGAATTCCTTGCAAAACATCTGAGATCCTGGTACTTCTAGGGGTTTTATGATTTGGGGAACTTTTTCTATTGACTCCAAGCCAACTCAGGCTTTCTATCTCTTCAGTGTTCAGTTTTGGGTCTTTGGTACTTGTGCTGTTCTTCTTGTTGTTGTTAAATATAATGAAGAATTTGGTGGGACATTCTTATTTTCCACTTTCCAGGTTGTCATTAATGACTGAAAATGTATGAGTGGGATCCTTCTGATCGCTCAGTTGCTGGCACTGTCTCTCTGGGAGGGAGGGAAGGAGCTGTGAACGGAAAGCAGCTGGCTCGTCTTCACTCCTGGCTCTTAGTTTCTCCTCAGGTTCACCTGTGTCCCTGGCTCCACAGGCAGTTGTGTGTCCCTTGGGGCCAGTCTTGGAAACTGGATTGGAAATCTTCATCCAGTTTCAGCAAAGCCTTTGGAAGCTCCTAAAGGGCCAATTCCGAACTTCATATTAGTTTTTATTAACACATTGTAAGCTGACACTGTAGTTGTAAGTGTTTGTGATGCACAGAGCGCCATTCTGAAACATGAACGCCGTGTGAGCAGATCAGGAGAACTGATTATCTATCAAATCACGCCTACTTCTTTCTGATGGAAACATTAAAAAAAAAAATCTTAGGCAGTTTGAAGCATCTCATTTGAAATGGGGTCTGTGGCTCCTTTGCAAAAGCACTGTACCTTTGCATTGAACCAAAGCAAACAGCAAAGGCTGAAACACTAAGGACAGAAGCATCGGTGTCAGGTGAAGCAGAGAAAGCCTCAGCCCGCAGATTTAGTGAATATCGTGGGTGTAGTGAATTTCCCCCGTATGTGGTTTCCCCCAACAAGGCTGAAAAGTTAACTTTTATGTGACATATCAAACTTTAATGTGCAAACTGAATCTCTCAGAAGCCTTGATAAAAGGTAAGTTTAGAGGCTGGGGGGTAGGAGTGGGATTGCACACACCTTTAATCCCAGCGCCCGAGAGGCAGAAGCAGGTAACTCTGAGTTCAAGAGTCTGGTCTACACAGTGAGTTCCAGGATGGCCAGGGCTAAGCAGAGAAACCCTCTCTTGAAAAACCAAACCACCAACACCACCACCACCAACAACAACAAAAGAGGCATGTTTGGATTCTGTAATTCTGCACTTCTAGCAAGTTCCAAGTTAGGCTGAGCTGGAGTCAATGGTAACTGGTGATCAATTGGCACACCCCACTGTGAGTTCCTGTCACATTCTGAGCAATAGCCAGAATGAAAGAGGAGCGCATAGAACAACAGACGTTTTGGACTCACAGGGCTGGTCTGCAGGGTTAGTGTTCAGGTTAGCACCCACAGCCTCTCATCTACTCCCTATGTGCTGTGTATTACACAGATTCTTCTGAACTACTCAGGAACCATGCAGAATCTTCACCCATCCATCCATGGGTGCTGATTTTATGAATGAAAAGTAAGTTCGGTTCTTATTACATGACACAGACATCGCCAGCTTTGCTGGAGATGGGGGAAGCAGCTCAGTTAATTCCCAGCCCCAAAGCTGAGCAAGGGGCTTAAAAGGCAGGCGCCTCCAATAACTATGTCTCCTGGAGACGTCTAGGAGGTACGCGATTTCCACTTAAAACTAGGATTTTCCCCGCCTGCATCAGGACTGGGATTGGAGGCAGGTGAAAGAAAATAGAGGCTAATCGTTGATCACCTTGTAGGAAGCATTTCCCCTGCGGGATGAAATAATGGTATTAGCAAGTCGACTGGCTACGTAGAGGAACAGAAACACAGCCATCTGGCCGCTCTTTAAATACAGGCTTATAAAAGGAAAGGTATTTTGGGTTTATTTGAATAATATGATGAGATGTAGAGAAATCCAGGGAAGAGCTAGTAGTAAAATGTTTGGACACCAGAAGACCTTAGATTTAGCGCAGAGGTCAGGGAGTAAACGAAGTGAAAAAGAGACGCTTGCTAAAGAGAGCTCCTGATACCACAGTCCCCTGGAGGGGAAGAGAGGTGAGCCACTGTCACTGCAGTAGGTCCAGGTCACTCCAAGGAGAGGAAAGGAAGTTGGAGCACGGAAGAGCTTATGGCAGCCTCCTGGCCCTCACGGAAGGGAGGAGACACAGGCTAGAGGACGGTTCCAGGCTTCTGGGCTTGAAGCAGACCACACGCACAGATGCACAGGTGGATGTTTGGGGGCCTGATGCTCACAGGGTGAGTGCTCTCGGGGGTGTAGATGTGCCACAGATCTTCAAGTGCCTTCAAGAACTTGTTCCAGTTTGAGCCTTTCTTTTTCTCTTCAAGCTTCTAAATCCAGTCACGGTGGAAACATGAAAAGACAAGCATCACACAAGGAGTTGCTTCCAGAAGAACCATGGGAAGAGGTGAATTTCCTTAATAAGAAAGACCTGAAATGCAATGGGGGGAAAAACCCAGCGGCAGATGCCAATGAGCAATTTATAGAAGAGGACGTAGAAAAACCTTTAAGCAAACAAAAATACCAGACTGTTCTCAAGGCTTAAAAACGCAAGTTAGAACAAAAGTCCTTTTTAACCTAAATTGGCAAGAACTAAACCAATGTAAAAATGCATCATGCTGAAAACAATGGGCAGGTATTTCTGTCAGAGCAGAAATTGAAAAGAGGCTGGAGAACACCTTTTCACTATCAAAAACATTAAAAGCTCATATCTATGTATAAATATACATAAATTATAAATATAAATAAATTATATATGAGGCATATACATAATATATAAAAATGCCTTTGACTCAAATTGTAGGAAATGTACCTGCAAACAAATATATGTATGTGCAAAGATGCAGTGTGTATGTGTGTGTGTGTGTGGTGTGTAAATGTGTATATGTGTATGTGTGTGATGTATGAGTGTGTGTATGTGTGTATGTATGGTATGTGTATATGTGTGTGTGGTATGTGTATATGTGTGTATGTGTGTGTGCATGTGTGAGTGTGTGTAGTGTGTGTTTATGTGATGTGTATATGTGTGTATGTGTGTGTATGTGAGTGTGTGTGAGTGTGTGTATGTTTGTGAGTGTGTGGTGTGTGTATGTGTGAGTGTATATGTGTATATGTGTGAGTGTATGTGTGTGAGAGTGTGGTGTGTGTGTATGTGGTGTGTATATGTGTGTATGTGTGTGTGTATGTGTGAGTGTATGTGTGAGTGTGTATGTGTATGTGTGTGAGAGTGTGGTGTGTGTGTATGTGGTGTGTATATGTGTGCATGTGTGTGTGTATGTGTGAGTGTATGTGTGAGTGTGTATGTGTGTGTCCTTGAGCATTGTCCTTTGCAGTCTGAGCACAATTATGATATCCAACAACTGGAAACTGGTTCAATTAGTCATATTATTTTCACATAATGAAATTCTGTGAAGTTATTACAGTACTTAAGACTTGTGTTGACAGGACACGTCCACAAGATAGCCAGTCGGGGCACAGTAGAGAGCAGTATCATGAGGTGTAGCTTTGTGCCAGGCTGTGGTGAGGTGAATTCATTTGCATCCATGCCTTGGATATCTTTTAGGTTCCATTTCAATAAAGCACCACTTGACTGTGCTGTCTCTAAGTCTACCCATGCCTGTCATGGGCATTTTATCCGAAGGCTTCCTTAACACCATCTTAGTGTGCAGGACAGTGCTTCCTCTCAGAGCAGAACTCTGTGTCTTCTGGCACCTCCCCGTCTTACTTAGGGTAGATTAGATGAGAGACAATCCTGGAGACTGAAGGCTCAAGATCAAGGTCTATGTCAGCAGTGAGTACTCTCCCCTCAGCTTTCAGAAGTCCGCCTTTGTGTCATTACATTGCAGAGAGGAAGCAGTGGGAAGAGAGAGGGTCTCCTTCCTATTCTCTTTAAAAGATGCTCACTCTGTCATGGGCCCTCATTCTTATGAGTTTATCAAAAGCTAACTACCTCAAAGTTCTCACCTCCAAACGTCATTGCATGTGTGTTAGCCATGCCATGTGAAATTGTGGAAGACGATCACTGAGTTGCTAGCAGTGCCCAGGGGCTGTCCTTGAGCACCAGCATCTCAGCACTTGTACTCCCACAGCCTGAAAGCACAGGAGGATCTGAAAGCTACCCCAACAAGAGGAGAAGAGCTAACACAGGCATGCTTCTGTTTCAGCCCAAGACAGACTGTTGAAAGGCATGTTTTATGAGACTGTCGGTATGAATGAGAATTTCCCTATAGGCTCATATATTTGAATACTCTCTAGTTGTTGGAATTATTTGGGAAGGAACAGAAGGGTGTGGTCTTGGAGGAGGTGTGTCACTAGGTGCAAGCTTTGAGGTTTCAAAACTCCACAGTCATTCTAGTTGGCTTTCTGCCTTGCGGTTGTATCTTAAGATGTGAACTCTTACCTACTGTTCCATTGCTGTCTGAAACTGCTGTGTTTCTCATCATGATGGTCATGTACTCTGACCATGTAGTCTGTTGCTGTAAAAAGACACAGCGACCAAAGGAACTTAAAAGATCAAGCATTTAATTGGGATATTGCCTACAATTTCAAAGGGTGAGTTTATTACCCTTATAGCAAGACACATGGTAGTAGGCAGGAGGACATGGTACTGGAGCTGGGGGTGGGGTGAGGAGAGGAATGATATGAGCTTTTGAAACCCCAAAGCTCACCCAGTGGAAAAACCTCCTCCAACAAGTCCACACCTCCTAATCCTTCCCAAACTGTTCTACTTAACTGGGGACCAAGCATTCAAATATGTGAGCCTATGGGGGCCCTTCTCACTCAAACAATCACATTAACCCTCTGAAATGTAAATAAACATTTCAGTAAGTTGCCTTGATCATTGTGGTATCTCTTCACAGCAGCAGAAAAGAAACTAAGACAGAGATGTCGTGGAAAGTCACTTAGAAACTACACCCAGTCTCTTGTAGTCGGTGGCCTAGCCATTGCTCTCTTCCCGTATGGATGCTTCCTCCCTCTCTGTTTGTCTCTCCTTTGGAATTACACTATCTACCTACAGAAGTGACTTTGTCAGAAGGAAAATCTGCCAGTTGGTATAAAATATGTCTCAAAAATATCAGAATTAATGATAATCAATGAAGACTTAAGTATGGGAGGAAAAAATCACAATATTTTTTTTCTTTTTCTATATGCCTTTATGGTACATGAATTACCTAAAAGAGGATTTTGTTTTGTTTCTTTGTTGATCTTGCTGGATGATCTTGACACTGACAATTGAGGGAAACTAAATTTCAAATATTTCTTTTTTTTTTTCTTTTTTTTCAGAGCTGGGGACCGAACCCAGGGCCTTGCACTTGCTAGGCAAGCGCTCTACCACTGAGCCAAATCCCCAACCCCATTTCTTTTCTATTTTAATCAGTTGGCTTACTACCTTTGTCTCACTTTTTAAATTTATTTTAATGAATTAATATTTGATTACCAACAAACTTATCAGGTTATAGTTCATGTCAATATTTTTAGATCAATATGTCCCTAAATATTTTTAGTTTATATATTTCCCTTCATTTAAGATTTTCTTTCTTCCGTGTATCTCAATGTTTATGGATGGGTGCAGGGTTGTGTATATCTGAGTGTACATTTGTATGCAGGTGCATGTGTCTGTGTGTCCCGTGGAGACTGGAGGTTGATACCAGGTGGTCCTCAGTCATTCTCTACATTATGCACAGAGGCAGGGTTTTTTAGATGAACTCAGCTCCCCCATGCATCTAGTCTTGTCAGCCGGCTTGCTCCAAGGACCTGTCTCTCCCTTACAAGGTCAGAAATCCAGGTAGATTACCACACCTACCTGGCATTTGTGTGTGTCCTGGGGATCTCAACTCTAGCCCCTATGCTTGCTTGGCAAGCACTTTAAGTGCTGAGCCATCTCTTCATATCCTATTTTAGAACATTTTTGTTGAGTTGCATCTGTTGGTTTATTTTTACTCTGTCCCATGAATTGGATTCCACTCTGACTGGTGGCCATTGATCATACTCTGGTCTTCTGTATTTAATTTCTATCTCTTTTTCATCTGCATTCATCATACTTAAGGCCTTTGAGTTGTGTTCCTACCACTTTTGGAGTCAGTGTCCTAATGGTTCTTGTATTTGCTTTTCCCAGTGGTTGGAACTAGATTTGAATCCCAACTCTAAAACTTACTAGCTGAGTAACCTCAAGCACAAGCTACAGCTACCCTGTGACGATGTTTTTATTCAAAGTCTTCTTATCTTGGGTAATTACCTACCTCACTGAGTAAGACACGCTACCAAGGTTGCTATGACGTATTAGGCAGCAGTGCAAAGTTCACTTGGCTCCTTGAATTGGTAAAGAAATTATTTCTGTTGAAGTCAAAGAGACTACACTCATCCTTAGAGTTTTGGTCTTTCTCTTTCTTGAAGTCCAAGGTTATCATTTGGATCTTCAATGTTCCTCAAAGTTTTGGACACTGAAGAATTGGTCCTTTGTTGATGGCATTGTTGGAAAATAGTAGAAATCTTTGGAGGTGGGTCTACTTAGAGGAAGTAGATCGCTAGAGATGACTCACAGGTATATCGATGACCTTAGTTCTTTTTCTTGCTGCTCCTTTGTCCTTCCCTCCTCTTCATTTCTCTTCCTTTCTCTCTGGCTGTTGTGAGGACAACAGCTGGTCATGGCCATATCCTCCTGACATAACATAGTTTCACTAAATGTTCAAAAGCAGCCGGGTCAAGAAATCATTGAATGAAACATTTTGCCAAAATTAACCATCCTTTATTTTAAGTTGTTGATCTCATACGTTTTTTATCATGGAAACAGAACATTTTCTAATACACTATAGTTTCCACCTGTCTTAGAGAAATATCTCTAACTGTCTCAGTCTACTGGGGCAAAGCAGGTGGCTCTGGAGAGTTCTCTGGAAGCTACAGGGTATCGCCGCAATGTCCCCAACATTTGCCTGCAACCGCCTCTGGAAATAGCAACTACTTCCTCTTGCGTCCTGACTTGCAAATCCACACCAATTCTTCTCGAAGGCAAACTCTAACCTGGATTGAAAACATGGGTCTCTCAGACTTAGAGTGATGGCTGTGTTATTCCTACTTGCTCCCATGCCCCAAGGATCTTGGTTCTTGGTTTCATTCTCTAGCAAAGTCTCTGGGGTCAGGGTGCACCTTCTACTGGAAGATGTTACTGCTTTCCTGGATGAAAATGGTGTAGGGCTTTTGCAAAGGAGCTGCAGTACTCATTTCAAATGTGATGCTTCAAACTGATTAAGAAGATGTTTTTAAATGTTTCCAACAAAAAGAAGTAGGCGTGAGCTGATAGATAATCAGTTCCCCTGATCTGCTCACACAGTGTGCATGTTTCAGAATGGTGCTCTGTGCCTCACAAACATTTACAACTACAGTGTCAATTTACAACGTGTTAATAAAAATTAACAACATGAACTTCAGAATTCGTCCTTTAGGGGCTTCCAATGACTTTGGTGAAACTGGATGAAAAATTTCAATCTGGTTTCCAATAGAGTTTGGTTGCCTAAGACTGGTCCTGTGGTGACACATACAGCTGCCCCTGGGCCCAGGGAAACAGATGAATCTGAGGAGCCTAAGTTGTACGCTGCCTATTAGCATGATGGAAAAGGTTTCATTCTCAAGTCAGGGTGCAAGGCTAAAACCTAGACTTTGTTCCTTTAGAGCCCCATGGTTTCTGCCCAGTTACTTGGGTGTTCTATAGCCCAGGATCCTTCCTGTGTACAGTACAAAATCAATATTCCTCACACCATAGAGTTCTTGGGAAGCTTCTGCATGTTAACATGCATAAAATAACCCCACCAGATTCTGGTGCACAATAGACCTGACATGACGCTCTCATCCCTCTCTGCTACCTCTCTGCTTGAGTTTCTGGAGCTTTCACTGGTGTTTCCATTTCTCCAACTATATTTTTCTGTCATCTTTTATAGTTCTCATCCCTTTCTTGCTTGCTTAATTCTTATGATTTTTGAGTTAGAAGAAGGGCTTAGAATGGGATATTGTATTCTGACCCATTGAATTATGCTTTCTTAGAGGTTGGATCCTTAATCTACCACACATGTTCTTCTTTGGTCTGTCATCCTTTCTCACTGCCATGGTCTCCCTTTACCCTTCTCAGCTTCTTGAAGTCACTTTGCCAAGAGCCCGTGTATCTGTCAAGCAAAGGTTGATTTGCTTGAAGAATAGGCTTTTTTTTGTGCACATCCTAGGACTTACATGTGAACTTCTTCCCTGATTTTGAGGACAGAGTGTCTAGACTGTGGATCCTTTCCCTGGTCTGAATGGGGCCTTAGAACCTTGGACAACACAGGTGTTCATTCTCTGTCTCTGCTCTCCTACACTGAGCAGCCATTCATCTTTGTACTTCCCTATGTCAATCAAGGGGAAAGCAAGCAAAGCCCTAAGTGTAGTCATTCTATTGGTTTCTAGGTAGAGGGGCTTGATGGAAGACCCCTGGCGGGTAGGAAATAATATCTTTCCTCTGGCCTCTCACTTCTTAGACTTTCTTACCATGCTTACATTTTATCTGTTCTGCTGAACACTTACTTGCAGCTGCAGCCACAATTGATCTTCCCACTGTTTTTCTGAGTTTTCTTCTTGACAAAATCTACTGCTATGCACACACATATGATGCTACATATTATCTGTTTGTATGAGATATGTATTACTATGTAAATACCCCCGAAACTATCACTATGTACATACGTAGGATGTTACTATTCATGTAAGATATATACATACATAGGGTGTTACATATCATCTATTCATATAACATGTTTACTACTATGTAAATATGTAGTATATTATTTTTCTAAGCTCCAAATATTGTTTGTGCTGGTGCTACACCCACATAGCTGCTCTATGAACCTTCCTTTCCAGCACCATACCTACCCTTTAAGATTCTTCAAAGTAGGTAGGGATCAAAAGAGAAATTTAGCCTTTAACTATTCCCTAATGTATCATTTCCTTCCTCTATTTTTGACTCCTTAAGTTTTGCTGAATATTATGCCTTTTGTTTCACCTGAGAAAGACTGGGAATAATTGCAGATGTTCTCTAGAGAGTATAAGTCCCATAGGATATTAGTCCCAATTTTATTTTTATCTAAGCTAAGGTAGACCTCCACTTTCTGCCCAGATATTAAGCACGGCATTCACTTATGACTTTGGTTTTGTCAGGGAGATGAAGAAAAAGCTCTCACAGAATTTCAATTCTGCTGTTTGAATTAAAACAAACCACATGTTACTTACTGTGTCTTAGACCTAAGCCATACAGAATGGCAGAGTTGGATGATTAAAGCAGAAGGAGGAAGAGAAGAAGGAAGAAGAAAAGAAGGAGGAGGAGGAAGAGAAGGAAAGGAAGGAGGGAAGGAGGAGAGGACTAAGAGGAGGAGGAGGAGGTACTAGAACCCGCCCACTTCTTCCCTCCTTCCCCGTTTCTGTCAAACTGTTCTTTCCATGGAACATAGTCAGCTGTGGGGACCCAAGCTGACTGACTGGTGCAGGCAAAGTCAGGCTTCTTTGTTACAGTCTCCAAGTCTGTCAGCCAGCTAGTTTGCTCACTAAGCTTTCATCTTAAATGTTTAAAACTCCTGGTGGAGGCCATCTCAGAGAAGAGTCACCATGTCACTAACTACCTTAAATCTGAATTGGTGTGCAATTGGTCCAGCAGGTCTGAAAAGATTTTATTGGCATTTTTTCCAGCTGCAGAGACACTGGAAAGGAAAGCAAGTGTATTGCTAGTCAGCACAACGTGATAAAGTTCAACACACATAGAAACAGGTTTGACAAATGCCCGTAGTTTGGCTGAAACTTCTAGGACCCCACACTCTTGTTATTAAACAACCACAGAAGGAGTGAGAAGCCAAGAGCCCTGAAAAAGAGTTACAAGAAGCTAGAGGAAATGTTAGCTTTGTTGGGAGGTGGAGGGAACTTCAGAGTACATGAAGTCCTTATGTTACCTAAGACAACAATCGCTTTAAAGAGCACAGAAGAGAAAAGAGACCATCAGAGGCACAGCTCGCTTCACTGTCAGATACTTGCTGCCTTAGCATCCCTCCTCACAGGAGTCACATCCTACCTGGGTTTAAACCCCGTTGGCCCAATACACAGGAGCAGCTCAAGTGGTGCCTCCTTTGGAGGCGGTGTCTTAGCCTTGCATGAGCTCGAAGGACACCATGGGCATCACTTTGCCCGTGAATAACCATCTGGTCTCTCTACCTCATTATCTGTATCACTGGAGATAAGAGGAAGAAAAGATATATGTCTCCTCTATTGGGAAGCCTACTGGGAACACGCTAATGCACAATTCCATGAAGACTTTCACTGGATTGTGTGTGTGGAACGTGATGTCAATGACGACCTTCTGTCTCCAGCCTCCCACAAACCTACAGTAGCAAGGAGGTGAACACCATAGTAAGCAAACCTGTAAGCAGAGTTCCTCCAGTCTCTGCTTCCTCAGATGGAGTTCAAGGATGGACTCTAACATTTAAGGAAGAAAATTCTTTCCTTACAATGTTGCTTTCATTGGGGGTGTTTATCACAGCAACACAAGGCAAACCATTCTGGTTTCCTGACTGTTCTGCAAACTTCTTATTAGTAGAATCATCCAGCACTCAGCCTTCTGTGTCTGGCTTTCTCAATGAGCACGATGACCTCAAGGACAACCCGTATTGTGAATTGGATGGTAATGATTAAAGATGGTAAAGGTCTCTGTGTAAGGTGGTGGGCATTCCAGTGATGTCACGGGATGGTCTGTCCTCTAACTTTTGGAAGGTGACCCCATTAACTTCTTCCTCTTGAGTTTTGCTGGATGAATGGCTAGTGTCAACCAAAATCAGGCAGTATTCAGTTGGATAATGCAGAGGATCTCAGAAGAATGACAATTATGTGGGATCTATATTGCTGTTAAGTCTGCTATTCCCTGGTCTAGTGTCGCAAGGGACAATCGAATCCTCCTATAGCATAATTAACACTCTATAGTAGAGTGTAGAGTGACCACCTTTGCAAAGGGATAGCAATGATAAAAACAACATTTACATATAATTTACACTTTACAAAGGAATTTGAGGAGTATGTCTTTATTATTTCATCTTAAAGGGGAAAAAATTCTCTGCCAAGTTGACAGGACAATTTGTCGCCAGTGTTTTAGTAATTGAGACATAAAGATGTGGACCATCTCTAACCATACAACTCTGCTAATTGGAGGACTTAATGTCTTCTGCATGTACCCTTCCCTTCCACCCAGTACTTCTGGCCCTCAGCAAGAGAGAATGCAGTGTGCTGCAGGAGTGTATGCATGGGTGAGATGCTGTTAGTAACGGCATACACAAAGCACTGTCATTAAAAAGGAGCCCATGAGTAACAGGCAGAGCTCCTTTCTGGGAAGGACCCATTGAGGATGAATGGTATGCACAAGGTACTTCAGAGCCAATTCATGCTTTCCAGAGTCCCCAGCTTTCGAAGGCTGGCTGGAGGTAAGTGCACTCACTGGTAGCCAGCCAAAGGATGGCCATCTCCAAGAGGCTGGGGTCCTGCTGAGGCTTTTTCATCACCATGGAAACCAATTTGCCTTCTCAAAGTCTCCAAGTGCTAGTGTGGCCATTAGTGCAACTGAGCGGAGGTGAGCTGGAGCTCTCTGCCTCTCTGACTTGGCCTCAGTCATCACAGACCTCTTGAGGCTGTCAAGCTTGTTGTCGCTAGAGGTCCCTTTATGGACAGCTATAAAATGCACCCTGCAAAGAAGTCTACCGTGCAGTTTAGGGAACGAAAAACCCTAAGCACTCGTATGAATGCCAAGTGCCAATGGGTGCATAAAAGTGCAGCCAAGAGCCCAGGTATGGCTTAGAATTGAGGGAGGATAAATACTTATAGATACCTGGAAGAGTCCGTCGGTCAGCCCCCAGTCTCTGCAGAGCTTAGGCACAGCCTAAATGAAGACACTGTCTTCAGTCAACCATCCCAAACGGGCATGACAACGGCACCTCTTTACTGGCTGTCTCCTATTGTATACTTCTGTGATGGACAAGAGAATAAGGCAGTTGGAGGCAGATATGTAGATAAGAAAGACATAAGGACAGATTCACCAGCATGGGACACCTTAGAGAATTCAGGTATGAACACATGGCCAATATAAACAGAAGAAGTAGATGAGAATCAGTTACTTTTAGGGCAGTGTATTCTCTCTGTCTCTCTGTCTCTCTGTCTCTCTCTGTCCCTCTCTCTCTCTCTCTCTCTCTCTCTCTCTCTCTCTTACACACACACACACACACACACACACACACACATAGACACACACACACACACAAATGTTAAAATAAAATAACCAAAGAAGAACAAATTCTCAGATTACCAGCTGCTTGGATAGATCTATCAAAACACATAGTATACACTATTACTATGGTAACATAGTATACATTATTTTTCCATGTTTTTGATATGTGTGCATGTGATTTGTGCATGTGTGTGTGTCTGTGTATGTGCATTATATGTATTTCTGGTATTGAAATCTGGACATTAAACAAACTAAAAAAGTATTCTAGCACTGAGCTACACCCTGGCTCCTTGCTGGTGCACACACACACACACACACACACACACACACACACACACACACACAGAAAGAGTAGGGGGAAAATAAATATACATAAAGAGAGGGGGAGAAGATAGATAGATAGATAGATAGATAGATAGATAGATAGATAGATAGATAGATAGATAGGGTCTTGAGAGATTGAGTCAGTCTTTCTTTGAACCTGTAATTCAAGTTTACTTGGGTAGCCCAGCAGCCAACAAGCCTCAGGGATCCTTAGGCACTGGTGCTAAGGTGTACACAGAACTAGGTACAAGCTATTATGTGGTGTGGGAAATCCCAACCCAAGCCTTCATGCTTCTGAAGCAAGCGCTTACCATCAACCCACCTCTCCAGTCACCGTAGCCTTTCATGTTTGTGTGGTGGTGGTGTTGAGACAGGCCTCCAAATCACAGCACCGCTGAGAACTTGACCTTCTGATCCTCTAGCTTCTGCCTCTCGGGTGCTGGGATTAGAAGCAAGCACTACCATACCTGGCTTTTACAGCACATCCACTGACATACATCCTCTTGCTCCCATGAAGGCCGCAAAGCAAGCCAACACTGATTTGCCCGCCGCCTCTGGAACGTAATTGGCAGCTGTGTGTCTCTCTAACCAGATGTCAATTTAGTAGTGAAAGGAACATAGCTGTAGCCAAATTCAAACTTCAGTTTAGCCTTGGGGAAGAGAGCCTGAAGTCAAAACAACCATTTGTTTCAAAATTGACTCAAATAACTGGTTGTTTCCAGAAAGAAGAAAACAATTGTTTGAATGAATTGTTCAAAGGGGGGCTGCTGCAGAATCCCTGCCTAGCCTCTGAGCCCAGTCGCTCTGTCTCTCTTTCCTGCAGACTCCCTCTCAATGGCACCAATGTTTTGTGATTATCTGATGAGCCCACTAGAAGTCCTGAATGGCCCAGTTGTCTCCCCTGCCAGCCTCCTTCCCTCATAACTAAGGTTCATTATGCACAGAAGAGGTGGGGGGAGGCACATTAAGTGGGAACGACATAGAAACGGAGACAATGAACATCTCGGTTTAAATATGTCTTTCCAACTTGGTGCTTTATTTAAGAATTTCAACTCGGAGCTTAAAGACCTCGAGTTTTCTTGAGCCATTCAGGAAATCATATTAGTTACAAGAAGGTTCACTCTCTCGAGCCATTATATTCCCAGGCCCATTTAACTGGGAAGATAAAAGACTACATTAGTCTTCCTTAGTGGGACCCCATCTCAGTTCTCTTCAGGCACCCATATTGTTGTTTTTCCAGACCTATTAACTTCGGAGAGGGTTATTATTTCAAATGCCATTTGTTAGGCGCACCAAAGAAAAATGCTTAAATATCGGCAAGCACCATCTAAGCTAATTGCCATTTGAATGATAAGAGGTAGAGCTGGGGAGCTTGGGTAAAACTGGAAGGTGGAGATTCTACCCCTGGGTGTCAAATCTGACCCTTACCCAGAGATGGGCTTCTGTTCTCATTTCACATCTTAAGAGTGCACAGCACATTAAAGAGCTATTTAGATATCCAGGATACATGTTCGATATGATATTATGATAATTAAAACGTTTGAAGGCCCAGACCTCCGGAATTGCATCACCCTTCCCTGCACGGCCAGTCCCTTCAATACTAAATATTTTCCCTGTTGTCATCACCACTTCGAACTGCTTTTTCTTTTATACTGGTGTGGCTCCTAGACCTGTGAGAATGTCAAACCTACATACAGCGACTGACCAACGGACGGGTAAAAAATGTCTGCAAGTACACATGTCACACTGGCTGTTCTAGAGGGTGTAAAAGTAAATCATGGTTGTCTCAACAAGAACTGAGCAATGAAAGGTCCCGCCTGCTCTCATGGGCAACTTCACAGGGTCCCACCCTTAGACAAAGAGTTACAGAAAATTAATGACTTCTCTGAGAGAGAGAGAGAGAGAGAGAGAGAGAGAGAGAGAAATATCTGTCTTCCCCAGGGATGATCCAAGACCAAGTGGTCAGTCCTAAAAACATGTACATACAAGAAATGTTTAATTGACTAGAATATAAGTGTATATATAATATATATAATATTTATGTGTAACAATAATAATTAAAGACACCGTATATATGAGAGGGAGCTGGGGAGGGTAATGACAGGGAGGGAGTTGGAGTAAGTAGAGGGAGGGCGGGAAATGATATAAATACACACTTACGTGTGAAGTTTAAAAAAACAAGTAAATTGTGGTTAACATAAAATTTCTTGAGAGGTTCAAATGACCGAACATGGTAGAGTTCAAAGAAAGTGACTCCAGCAGTGACTCCCATCTGTCCTAGTGTTCTGTCTTTAATTTTCTTCTTCTCTCCACCCCCCCCAATTATCCTCCCCCATTTCCGTACACGAGCACCCCTCTGTAAACATGCGGTCAGCCTTCTCACCTGTCTTGAGTTACACTCCCCATAAATGACTGGCATTTGGTGAGAGCCTAAGGGAGTCATTGATAATACAGAACCACCGGGGATAGTGTGAAGCAAAAGGGTCTCTGTGCCCCTTGGGGCAGGGCTGATGAGTCTGAAACAGATTCTGAGCAGTCAATGGGACCAGAGGGGTTGGTAAGCTCATTCTAGAGTGCTATACTAATATGGATAATATATGATATATGCAGTCATTTACATTTTTTTATTTACTATATTAGCCAAAAAGGAAACCTGCAATAAAGTTGAGTGGAAACAAATTGTTGGCAAGCACGTATATATGAAGTCTGACTATATTCTTCATAGAGGTCAGCGCCCTCATATCTATTAATACCACAGTCACACAGAGACCTATAAGTTCTACTTGTAGGGATGCATAATCCAGATCAATTTGTGCACGCAGAGGCCTGTGTAGTTAGCCCTCCCTTGTAAGCTGTTTCTGGCATCAGCTGACAGAAAGAGGCAGGCAAATGGTTAAGGAAATGGTACATATTATGTAACATGTGCTCCAAGCTCTTAAAACGAGGCCGTTCTATAGGCTCCGTGAAATTTGGACCATTCCTCGCATCAGTTGTCTGTTGCTATGGTAATAGCACGTAACGTGCCAACATTCAGCCGCTCGGCATAAGCATGCAGCTCGTGTGTCTGTGCGCTGAGGATTTAGACTTTGCAGTTCCTCTGCTTTCGGCTGAGTTTGCTGATTCAACTGCAATTCAGCTGGATGTTGACCAAAGCAGTCAGAGGAAAATTTCTTCCGCGTTCAGCACCAAGTGTGCCGTCGTCACACTTTCACCGGTGCCATGCGTCCTGGCTTCGGTTCGGTGGGAGCAGGTATGCTCACCCGGCTCCTGTCTGAGGTTCACCCATCCATGAGATGACCCTGCCTCGGGCCACCTATTTTTGTTCTCTGCTGTAACTTTTTTTATCCTTCTAAAAATAGGCTACAACGTCTTGAACCTCAACGAAAGCTCCCCATTAACCAACTGACACATTTTCCCTGTGGGGGGAAAAAAAGTCTCGTTATCTGCATTGGCTCTCTGTGCTTTCTAACCTCCATTCTTTCTTGAACCCACTGAGGGCAAGTGGGGTGTCTTTCGGTCACCACCTCTGCTTTTGCAGTGCTGCTGAGATCTGCATGTGGCCTTCACCCCTACTCTTAGCAACATTTGTCCTGGGGGGAAGGGACGTCACTCTCATCTCCTGGAAGGTCTTCCTTGTCTTGGATGCTGAGAAGCTGGTGTCCCTGCTCTGTGCTGACTTCACTGACAATGGCTTCTGATTTTGTGTGACCAAATTCTCTTCATCTTCCCAATTCTCAAGTCCTGGAAAGTTCTCCTCTCTTTTCTTTTGCAACTTGTCCTAAAAAAATGTACTTTACTGTATCTCACACTGTTGTGTGTGTGTGTGTGTGCACGCACCTTTGTGGGCATGTGAAGGTCAGATGTTGATGTTGGGCGTCTTCCTCAATCTCTCTCCACCTTGTGTTTTTTAAGCATGGATTTTCACTGAGCCTAGAGGCAACTCTAGCCTGGGTGATTAGTGAGCTCTAGGGTCCTCCTGCCTCCCCCTCCCCAGTGCTGGGATTGTTTGTGTCAAGATGGTTGGCTTTTTACATGAGTAAAGGGGAAACAAATCAGGTTCCCACACTGTGGCAGGTACACTGTCATCTCCTAGACCCAAGACTTGTCATTTGAAATACCAACACAATCTTTAAGGACCTTGGATATCTTTAGCTATTCATTTTATAAGAAATACTTCCTTTCTTGAGAAAATGCAATAAATATTCCTGTGCATAGTATCGATTTTATTTAGAAGTAGATTGAAGGACGGAAACATGCAGGCACTTTCCAATTCCGTAGCAATTAGTAAGTGGCTGTTAAGAAGACAGCAATGTGTCACCTTTACGCCTTAAATACAGAATGTTATACTGCCCCCTCTCACCTAAATGCTGCCAACAATAGGCACTCTCACTTCATTTTTATGTGTCTGAAAAAATACAAAGACACATCAGCATGTAGGAAGTAGTTTGGAGCAATACAGCTAGCTTGATCAGCTGACTGCAGTATCGGAGTAAAAGGCAGGGGGAGGCTCACTGTTGGGAGAGCAAGACACTTGTGCTGTAATGGAAGAGAAAAGGTGGGGACAGGATTTCCTACGAAGATCCCAGGAGAAAAACCGTTCCTAAGGCACCTCCCAAGACTTGTAGAACTACATGAATGTCTGCTTCGGGTGATGTTGCTGGCCAATGCCAGGTGTGTCTGAGGGAGGGAAGATTGACAGGGCCCTGAGAAAGCAGACCCCCAGGCTTGTAGGTAGTCTTTGAGGGCCACAAGGCTTTCCCAAGGCATCTGCTTCTCTTTCCCACCTGCTGTGCTGACATTCATGGTTTGACTGCTTATCGCCTCATAATCAACTGTAGGCGCTGGAGCCCCAGCAAATGTATTCACATACTGTGGTATTGAAAAAACAAAACAAAACAAAAAAAAACAAGAATGGATAGAGGGCACACTTACTCCTTTAATGACAGTCTTGGGGACTGAGCACGTCTACTTCCCTGATAGTTCATTATTGAGCACAAGGGTGGCTTATTTTGAAAGTCCAGTTAGAAATGGGGTTACTTTTCTAGGCTGAGTGAGAGAAGCTGGAGGTGAAATGGGAGGGAATCAACCAGAGGTACTGTTGCATTTCAAGTAGCCATGGTCCAAGAAAAGACTTAACAATGCTGCTGATGACAGGGATGCTGACAGGTCCCCAGCTATTCAACGGGCCCTGCACGGGAACTTATTAGCATCTTTATAAAACATCCGACAGTATTGTGTTCATTCTCACACTCTGTGCTTTTAACCAGGGGCAATTTTGACAAATTCAGGAGTGTTCTCTTGTCCTGCTGGGATAAAGTGTGGGCAACACTGGCATTATGGGCAGAGGCTAAGCCTCTCCCATAATACACAGGCCAGCTCATATCGTAATTATTCAGTCAAACGGCCGAGGGATACAAACCTGGCTTTAAGCAACTCAAAATAATCTCGGATGTCAGGACCTACATGTAGAGCTGTGAGTGTTGCTCTGTGGGATTAAAACAGGTGAATCTGGGGCTGGTAAGATGACATGGCTGGCACAGGCACTTACAGCCAAGCCTGAGGACTTGAACTTGATCCCTCAGACCCATGTGGTGAAAGGAAAGACTGACTCCCATAAGTTTGTCTTGTGACTTCCATATGTGTGCTAATCACACACGAGTGCATAGATACACAAATACACACACATACACACATGCACGTGTGTGTGTATATATATATTAAAATATTAATTCATCAAAATAATTAACTATCACAGTGCTTCATCTCTATCCGAACCCTCATTTGAGCTACTGGGAACTATTTTCCCTGAAACTGCGACTTCATTTTCCATAGGTCCGTTTACATTGCTACATGACAATATGTGATTTCAACATCACCCTGGCCATTTTTGCCTGTACCTTCTTCCTCACCCTGAGGTGGGGTGGCTTTTGTCCCTCTCATTCCTCCTCTCTCAACACTCACAGCATAGAGTAGAGATTGCGTACCAAGGTGTCTGAATCCTGGGCGAGATCATAAGCACCTTCAGCTCAGAGACAGCATTTCGTCTGCCCCTGTATTCCTAGCCTCCAGTGAACGCAGAGCAGCTTAGCAGGTGCTCAGAGCCATTCACTGAACCAAAGCAAACTTGTTTATCATCTGGCCTGGCTTTGCGCAGGCGCAGTCTGATGCCTTTTCTTTTGACACCCACTGCAAAGATCATTTTATTATTTATGTCGAGCAAAATGTTGCTTGTTCTGGAACTTCATCTGAAGTCCAAAGAATAGGTAAAACAGCGAGAGTAGGAACTGTGGAGCAAAACACCGAGTTCCCCGATGCCTGTCTCCTGTGTGAGAAGGTTAAAGAACCAAGATGGCGAAGGCAGGAGCCATAGAGAGAGCAGTGAGCATTGTCAGACCCGGGAGCAGGGAAAAGAGGATTTGATGTAAGATGACAAGTAGTGTCCATTTCTAAATTTTAGTTGGTGGGAAAATGCTAGCTAACTGGCCTGTCTTCCATAAACAGTCTCCTACCGAAGGCTCTTCTGCCTGGAGGCTAGCGAAGACAGTTTCGTTTTCTCTGAGAATATTCCGCAGCTGACAGAATGCAGCATGTTCCCTTTACAGAGTTTCTTGAGAACAATTTATGTAATCTAAGACCTATTTGGGCAAAGTAGGGTCCTCTAACTACTTATTCATCCTAATGCTTTTTTTGGGGGGGGGGATTTGAGGGAAATTATTTATTGCCATCAACGTTACCTATTTGTTGTCGTCCACATTGAGTGTATCTTTATGATTACAAGGAACAAGAACACAGTGTCTTTGGTACAGGTGCAGGAGCCTCTGTTGAGGCTCACTGGCTATCCGTGGAACTTTAACTAGCCAGAAACACCCACTAATCATTATGTTCATTTATGAATATGTGCATTTAATTTGCATTTTTTTTGAGCGTCCTCTGGGATTAGGAGCTCAAGGTGAGTGTAAGACATGTAGACCATAGTTCTACAATGCTATCACACAGGTGACAAGGTAAAGCAATGAGCAATGGTACAACTAGGAGACAAAATGTGACCAGAGAAACCTGGCACCGAATTAGTGTCAGGAAGTTCAGACGAGTAGGTGGTTTGTCAGTGTGGACTCCGGAGTTTGGGACCAACTCGATGAGGAAGAGCACATTGAGTTTAGACCAGAAAGGTGAGGGGGATTCAAAATTGGCTTAAAGTTGTATACCTGTTTCTTTCCTCACAGAGTGAAACTTGGGCAAGCTAAATCCTCTTAATGCTTTATGTCTTATATAAAAAAAAAATCACGGGGGCTGGGGATTTAGCTCAGTGGTAGAGCGCTTACCTAGGAAGCGCAAGGCCCTGGGTTCGGTCCCCAGCTCCGAAAAAAAAAAAAAAGAACCAAAAAAAAAAAAAATCACTCTCTTTGGGGAAGTCACATGTGGTCATCATAATGCCGTATATTTAGGCATGATTCTCAACAAGCCAGAGTTTAAAGATCCTTGTGATGGGACCTAGGCATGTCTCACTTCTGGACCCCTGTGGACAGAGACTAGGCAGGTGGAGGGGACAGATGGATCTTCAGTAGGTCACAGGCAGTGTAAGCAAGGTAGGGAGTTGAGAGTATGAGACCCTTGAGGTTTCTGAGTAGATCACTTAGTCTGCCTCTCCTGTGGAGTAACAGAGAGCATGGATGGGATAATAGGTGGATATCTAATGCCAGAGGAGTTCAGTCCTTTGTTTTATTGGTCACTGGAAGCCATTAAAGGTATAGGAATGTTTGTGCTGGAGACATGTAGTTCAGCGGCAAAGTGCTTTCCAACTATGTAAAAGGTTCTTGGTTCAATTCTAAAAAATGTATAAAAAGGGTTGGAATAGCTCACACAGTGGAGGGCTTGTCTAGCATGCATGAAATCATGGGTTCAATTGCCAGCGCTGAATAAATTAGGCACAGCACGATCCTATAATCTCAGCAACTGGGATTGAAGGCAGAAGCAGGAGAGTGAGAAAAATCAAGGCCGTCTTCAGGTCTGAGATCAGCCTGGTTTACATGAATTCCTGTTGAAAGAAAGAAAGGAAAAAAGACTAAGAAGAAAAAGAGAAAAAGAGGAGAAAAAGAGAGATTTGGGGCCACAAGAACGACAGAAAGGAAATAGTACTTCAGAAAAATTAATGTTTATCCTGCACAAGTGCACTAAATGGGGAGAGAAGTGTTGGGTCCACCTTCGTATTAGGATTCTCAAGAAGAAAAGAATCAATAGAATACATTAGAATACATATGTAATTGTGAAAGAAATACACTGGATTGGCTTACCGTACAGAGTCTAGACTGTCCCACAGTGGCCATCGGCAGGGTAGAAGGCTATAGAAACTGCCCAGAGTGGGAGCCATCACACCTGTGATGTGGCATCATGGCTCCAGTCTGTCACCCAAGGACTGGAAGACCCCTGGGGAGTCCCTGTACATTCTGGCAGTGATGAAAACTGTGAAACTGTAAGAAGTAAACATGAGGGGGTAGAAGCTGCAGCCAATGCTTCTGTGCACTCGTCCACATCCGCACATAGACTAGAAGCCTTTCCATGCCCCATGGATCCAAGGAACTGTGGTCTTTGTCAATAACACACATTCACTCGGGGCTGCCTCTTACTCCCTGCAGAGTGAAAGTTACTTTGTTGGAGGATGGCTTAATGTCTTCAAGGAAGAAACTAAGAGCTTAATTGCTGGTCACAGAGAGATGGTGACAGTAACATGCATAAGGAAAGTGAGAGCTCTCTGCTTCCTAACAGGGTGCCACACCCGTGCCGGTCAGTTCTGTGAGATGACAGATGCACGGCTCAGCTTCCATTATGAAGCCACTATGAAGCTAATTGCATATCTTAAGAATGAAGATTAGTTCCTTTGGGCTTACCCAATTGGAATATCTTTAAAAAATACACACACACACACACACACACACACACACACACACACACACACACACATTTACACATATACATATATACACACATACATACAAATATACATACACACATATATACACATATTCATACACATATACACATACATATACACATACATATATGTACACATATACACATACACATTTACACACACATGAACATACACACATAAATACACACATATACATATGAAAACACATATACACAGATATACACATACATATATACATATACACATATACATACACATATACATAAAGCACATACATATACACACACATATATATACACATATACATATATACACACATACACATATACATACACAAATGCATATACATACATATATATTGCAGCAGCATCCTGCCTATATACCTGTGCTTTCTCTGATTTCCCTCAGTTTACTCACTTCTAGCTCTTCAGTGTTTTCATAGTGGAATATCCCAGAGCCCATACCAACCCTGTAGAACCAGCCTCCTATGGAGTTAGCCTCAGATTCTGGTGCAAAAGCAGGAATACCTTCTTTAAACTACCTGCAAATTGTCCGCTTACTTTTCATGGTAGGAAAGTTTTATTATTTCATACATCATTTCACTCTCCCCCTTTAGCTGCTGACAGCTAGTTGGAGAGTTTTGGTCTTGACTTCACTTTAGGCAGACTCTGGTTTCTTGACCAATTTATCACTGCTGATAGGGTCAACCTTTGACTTGGTAACCAGGCAAATGCTAGGGATTCCAAGTCAGGGTTGCTGTAACACCAAGAGGGGCAAGAAATGAAGATGCCCTATTCTGTGTCCTGTGAATAAGTTCCAGTGTCTATCAGGATATCTGGACATTGCTCTATTGTTGTATTATGCTAGCCATGGGTTCACAGACACAAATGCATACAGAAGAGCACACCCTACATGCACAAAGCCATTAGTGCTGCTCATTTTTGTCCTGCCTTGCAAATACAGTTCGGGCATTTGGAAGAGTGGAAAGGTCATTAGAATCAAGTTCCACCCTCCCCATAATTCAATAAGCCTCAGTCTTCTCGTTTATAAAATGAGGAGTTGGATTCGAGCACCTCTAGCTCTCGGATTCCATTATTCACTAGGCTGCCAGAGAACACATCGGTCTCTGCCAAGTATGAACTCACATGCCACATGTTTACACGAGCCCCTTCCCCCTCCACACCTCTCTAGCTTTGGCCTCCTACTCTCCAAGACCTCTCCGAAGAACTCTCACCAACAGCTGCTAGCTCATATCTAAAGGAGTGGCTTTTCACCCCTCCCCCTTTGATTTTCCTACTACACTTAAGCACAAAGCTTTTTGGTACCTACTTTTCTGTCTGTTATTAGGAGTACATATCAATTCGCTTCAATGCAGTCATTGAATGAATTACCTTCAACACCAAATGTCCTCAGGACTTGTGCTAGGCTCAGAGTAGAGAGACAGAAAAGTGCAGTCCTTCACTGCGAGCTGCCAGGGCTGAACTCTGTCCTCAGTCTGCCGTAGTCAGCCATCAGACTGGTGGTAAGATGGACCTGAAGAAACTGGAACTTCCCCAGGAAGCCGATGCTGGGGGAAGGAAGAGGCTGAAGCCTGCTGCCAGCCGAAGGAGGAATTTACCTCTTAGGGAGAGATCCCTCGATCCAAGGTAGTTCTGACAACTTGTCAGATGACCTTGCAGGAGAGATTGGATCCAAGACAATGATGGGTCATTGATGTGTGTGACTGCACATCAGTTCAGCAGTGCATACCTCTTGCTCTCTAGTTAAACCTAAAACTCACATCAGTACCTCAAAGCTGAACCTTCCAGTGAAGGACCACCAGGGTTCTTTATTTGTTCATCTTCCAAATGCAGCCATACTGAATAAATCCTGCTTTTCCTTTGCTTTTCACTCTTACCTTTCTCCTCCTCCTCCTCCTCCTCCTCCTCCTCCTCCTCCTCCTCCTCCTCCTCCTCTTCCTCTTCTTCCTCCTCCTCCTCCTCCTCCTCCTCCTAACTCTTCTAATTTTTCTTCTTCTAATTCTTTCTCTTTTCCTTTCTCGTCATCACCCTTGGTGCAACCTTATTCTTCTGCAGAGCAATTTAGTAAGCAATATAATTAGCTGAATATTTTAATCGATATCAATACAGCAATAGCGTAAAGGCAGAAGACACACGCTTTCAAGCATTGTGACAAGCAAGTCCTTGCTTCACCCACGGATTACTGAGACACAGCTGAATGTGATTCAAAATATTAAATCTTATCTTCAAAGCCCTCAAAAAGCTAGCTGTAGATGGACCTGTTAGTGAGCAAGGATAATGAAGCCATCAGTGTTAAGAAATGCTAACCTTACACAGTGTAACTCTTTAGGCCCTGGGGAACTGATGTTGGATACTTTTTCAATCAGGAAGAGAGTGACTAGGTTTGTATACAGTTGTGCTGGCAATGATCATTCCTTCTGGAATAACAAACAAATACGTCATTATTATTTAGGATGGGGGGCACTTTATGAACAAGTGCCCTTGATGTTGCTTCTGTATAGACTTTCTGAGCAATAGCCCCCCCTGGTTACATGCCTGGGTGGACCTGCAGTCCTCAGGGTTACTCAAGGACAAACCTCTAACATCATTATGATTGGCTCCCACAGAGGGGCTGCTCTCAGTTTGCCTCTGTTTATATGCCATTACCTGTTGTTTGGTACTATTATTATTATTATTATTATTATTATTATTATTATTATTATTATTATTTTGAGCTATTCTCTGTCTGCTCCTAGAGTTTTTGTTATGAAGGCAGGTTTGATGTCGCCAGAGGAGGTTTTCACACCTAATTGAGATGACTGTGTGATTTCTGTCCTCATGTTTGTTTATATTATGTACATTTATTGATTTATGTATATTGAACCAACATTGCATTTCTGACATGCCAGTTTAGTCCAGATGTTTGATCTTCTCAGAGGGTTCACACAGATGGGTGAACAAGTTGAACAGAGTAGGGAATCCACAAACAGACACTGAGGTAGCACCTATATTTTGACAAAGATGGTAAAAAATCATGCAATGGAGAAAAAAAAGACAGCCTAATAAATAAATGGTACCAAAAAAGTTGGATATCCATCTGTTGAAGAGTGAAACTAGATCCATATGTTTCACACTGTATACCCAGACTGTGCCAAAGACTTTAATTTAAAACCTAGAAGGAGTGCTTTTCAAGGTATCTCTGTAGACCAGCACTTTCTGAAAAGAACTCCAGCATCACAGGAACCGACCCCAAGAATCAATAGATAGGTCTGCATAGATGACAAAGTTTCTGCACAGCAATAGAAACAATCGCCAGAGCCTATAGAATAGGAGAAAATATTTAGCAGCTATATGTCAGATGGGGGGGCTTGGTTTAACTTTTATTGCTCTGATAAATACCATGATCAAAAGCAACTCAGGGAAGTAAGTTTGTCCCTGTTTAGATCTTCTAGCTTGTTATAAATAGAAGTCAGGGTAGGAACTCAAGGCAGGAATTGAATCAAAGGTCATGGAGCAATGCTTCTTATGGGCTTACCCCTTGAGGCTTGCTCAGCCTGTTTTCTTATACAACCCAAGAGCAGAGCCTCCAGAGTTGCACAGGCTACAGTGGGCTGGGCTACAGCAATCACTAATCAAGACCATATCCCCTAGACTTGCCTACAAGTCAATTTGATGGAAGCACTTTCTCAGTTGAGGTTCTTTCTTCCTAGATGAGCTTAGCTTGGACCAAGTTGAAGAAGAAAAATAAAAGCAAGCAGTACAAGGGGGCTAATATCCAGAACTTACAAAGAATTTTGTTTTAAAGCTCAAAGGAACCTACACTGCCCGTCAACAAACAGGCTAACAAATTACTGGCTCTTAAAAGAAGAAACATGAACGATCAGAAGATGTTTTTAAAAGATGGACATCCCTAATCATCATAGAAGTGAAAATGAAAACTACTTTGAGATTCCACCTCCCCTCAGTCAGAATGGCTGCCATCAAGAACCCAACAACAGATGTTGAAGAGGATACGTGGAAAGAGGAGTTCTTATTCATTGCTAATAAGAGTTTAAGTTACTACAGCCGTCATAAATCAGTATGAAAGGTCCTCAATTAATTGAAAATAGAACAAACATGATCCAAATATTCCATTCCTGGGCCTGGACCCAAAGGTCTCTATATCCCCCCACAGAGAGACCTGCACATACATACATACAAATATATATAAATGCATGCATGCATACATACATACATACATACATACATACATACATACATACATACTACACTGCTGCATTATCCACAATAGCAAGAGAATGGAACCAGCCTGGATATCCATCAACAGAAGAATGGATAATGAAAATATATTATATATACACTATAGAATATTAGAATGCTAGAACATAGAATGTAGAATATGGCGAAGAATAAGAATTCATGGCATTTTCAATAAGATCAATGGATCTGAAAAGTGTAATATTAAGTGAGGTGACCCAAACTCAGAAAGACAAAATCTTTCAACCAGATCCCTCAGAGCTCCCAGGGACTAAACCACCATCCAAAGAGTACACATGGAGGGACTCGTGGCTCCAGCTGCATATGTAGCAGAGGATGGCCTTGTTGGGCATCAGTGGGAGGAGAGGCCCTTGGTCCTGTGAAGGCTCGATGCCTCAGTGTAGGGGATGTCAGGGCGGGGAGGTGGAAGGGAGTAGGTGGGTGGGGGAGCACCCTCATAGAAGCAGGGGTATGGGGGATGGGATAGGAGGTTTCTGGACAGGAAAGGGGATAGCATTTGAAATGTAAATAAAGAAAATATCCAATAAAAGAAAAAATAAAAAAAGACAAAAATCCATATATGTACATGCATGCACATGCATGAGTGTGTGTGTGTGTGTGTGTGTGTGTGTGTGCGCGCGCGCGCACACACACACACACACACACACACACACACGCACACACACACGTATTAAAGGCCACCACTCCCTTGCAATGCTGCTGTGGTGATTTGAATGAAAACGGTCCCCATAGGCACATAAGGAGTGGCACTATTAGTAGGTATGGCCTTGTTGGAGTAGGTGTGGCTTTGTTGGGAGAAGGTTTGTCACTGGGATTAGGCTTTGGGTTTTCAGAAGCTCAAGCCAGGCCCAGTGTCTCTTCCTGCTGCTTGTTGGTTTGAATGTAGAACTCTCAGCTACCTCTCGTGCACCCTGTCTGCCTATGTTGCTGTGCTTTCCTCTGAGATGAAAATGGGCTAAACCTCTGACCTGTAGACCAGCCCCAGTTAGATAAATGTTTTCCTTACAAGAGTTGCCATGGTCATGGTGTCTCTTTACAATAGAAACCCTAACTAAGACAGCTACCAAGAAGCTTGTACCCAAGAAAGACCTTAGCGTATCTTATCCCATGTGGTCACTTACAGATTACCTTTCCACTCTAAATTGCCATCCAGAAGCAGTTCGGGAACAGTCTCTCACAGAGGCTGGCTTTCCTAAAGGGTTTCATGTTCAACGTTCCAATTTAGAGGTGATGTAGTTATGCAAACACAAATATTTTGCCTTCAAGCAGCGATCTGGCTTCTATTTAAGTTTTTATGGAACGTAGATGACCTAATTTTACTTTCAAGGTAACAGGTGGGAACTTCCAAAATTTCTGAGCAGAATCAAAAAGAACAGCAGCAAATGTTCTGAGTCTTTGGGGACAACTCAGAGCACAGCTAATCCGAGAAGTGCCATTTGTGAATGTGTCACAAAGGAGGGGTCACAGATGGCTTTAAAAGTGAAGGCTAATAATTTCAGTCCTAGCTGCGAGCCATGGTGCTGGCCGCTGTTCCTCAGTTTTTAGAATCTTGTTTTCCTCCAAACGTTAAGGCTCACTAAAGTCTTTTCGTGATATTTTCCTCCTACCTAAACTTTGAAGTGGTTATTTTCAGTGTTCCTACAACCCTAGGGGAAACTTGAATCCTTTTGAGAAAGAAAGGATATTGCATGTTACCTTGAGAAAGGAAGTGTGCCGTGTGTGTGTGTGTGTGTGTGTGTGTGTGTGTGTGTGTGTGTGTGTGTGTGTGTATGTGTATGCATAGCAGCCATTTGGGTATTGAGCCATTGGCTGGGGTGCTAACAAGGGTTGGTGTGTTGCCAGACACCGTTCCAAGTCACTAATGTCTCCAAATGATTATGATAATTCATTTACACTGTTCGTTCTGGAGCCATTCCACAGGGTTGAATAGGCTAATCACTAGCACCTGTGGTACTCACTATTTTGGGCCTGACACATATTCATTGATAAAATTTTCCAGACGCTACCTAGGCGAGTATAGGTATCTCTGACTTACACTATAGTTTTTATGTGCAACATGCAGACTTAAATACAAGAGCCTCCCAGCTCTCCACTGTGCTTCAAGTCAGACTGCAGGGTTGGGCACATAGAGTGAAATAATAGAGTTTGCATTATTTACTCATTTATTCTATGGCTTTCTATTTCTATCAGATTTCTTCTTCCACAGAGGGAGATTAGTTACAGATGGACAATGAAAGAAGTGTGGATTTCCATGCCCCAGGCTTTAAAGAAAATTAATCATTATATTTAATGATGGACCTAAAAATGAGGAGTTTGCTTCTGTTCTGGGCTCTCATTTCAGGTTCTTAATAGCTGGGGTTCTGGGGGACATTTCAAAGGAAGGACAGGGTTTGATCCAGACTCTCCTGTGTCAGGTTAGCCCACCTGGCCTTGGACAAAACCTGGAAGTCATAAGAATACAGGGAGCTAGGGGTCCTGACAAAGGCAACAGGGGACCTTGTGGGCACTGGCCACTGGAGGAAGTGCAAGGAGTTGTTCTGAAAGTTTAAATGGTGGGAAAGAAAACGATAACATAAGAGTTACTCACTAATAAACTATAATAAAAGGGATGATGTTGCGGTAAAATTATAATAAAGGTTCCTTTTATCTCGCACTAGATCCAGCACTGTAGTGCCTCATGGCTTCTGTTAGATAATTTCATCTCAGTAAGCAAAGCTTACTGCTTAGCTCCATTCCATATCACTCTGCCTATGGATACTTTCTGAGCCCTGCAACAATCTCTCTACCCATCTAGTTCCCAAGGCAGGCTGCCACCATGCCAGACATACACATCCCGATTCCGTGGTGGCCCAGTGTGTCCAACCACCACACACTCCCTTGAACTCAATTAAATCGCCATATGAAAGAACAGACAACACAATAACCTCTGATCCAATTGATAGGATATAATTGCCCACCTAGATAACATACAGTTGGCTCATCTAGATACACAAAATCCTGTACACATCCATCCCTTAAGAATATTCATAACAACCCGTAAACGTGCAGAGAGGAATCTTAACATCTGCTTCCATGTTCTCTTGGCTGCTCTCCTCTCTCTTGCTCCAGTCTCCTCCTCCTCTAAAATTTTCTCCTGCCCATCCTTCCTTCTTGTCCAATGACAGGCCTCCTTCTATCTTGTACCTGTCTTTACCTGCATAATGACATCATCCTACAGGATGAAGCCTTGTTTGCAATAATTAGAAGCAACGTGTTATCTATCCACAAATAGTTTAGCTTTTCTCATGGAATGAGTTTGTCATGAATGCCAAGACTAAGGGTTGTACTGACTTCTGAAACCAAGGAGCTCTAAAACACCAGCGTGACTGGGGCTGACATGAACATTGATCTTGAAGTCCTTTGAAAACCACATGAAATGAAGAAAGGGGAAAAAAGCTCCATTCAAATTTCATATATGTGACAAGGGAGCCAAACTACACAATATGTAGCAATGTAAGATAGGTACAACCATAGAGATGAGTCACTTCTGGTCCATGTTAGACATGGTTTTATTAGAGAGAAAGTATCTAAGACAACCTTGGTTACCTTGCCTGCTGTAGCTCTTCAGGCCCTGGGGAGATAATGTTCGATAGCTTTTGAATCTAGAAGAGGATGACAAGGCTCTCACACAAGTATGCTGACAAGGACCATGCCTTCTAGGCTTATAAATGCATCATCATCATCATCATCATCATCATCATCATCATTATTATTATTATATTATTATTGTTATTATCATTATTATTTTGGATCCCAAGAGGACATTTCATAAACAAGTGTCATTGACTTTGTTTCCCTATGGAGATAAAGCAAGCTTTTTGACCAAAAGCTCCTTAGTTACAAACGTGGGGTGATCCTTCAGTCAGCAGTAGCACTCAAGGGCAAGCTTTGGCTTCATTATGCTTGGGTTGAACAGATCCAGCATTTCTGTTGACCTTTGCAGAGCTATTTTAAACTGTGATAACTACACCTTGGTTGCCTGGGTAAAAATCCATCATGTGTAAATAGAACAGATGAATGGTGGACCTATCACCGAGTATTGTCCCTTCAATGAGTCATTGAATTTAATTTTATGAGTGTGTTAAGTAGCATTATGTGTTCATTAATTCTTCAGAATCCCCAGTAAATATTGGAAAAGACAGAGTAGATTTGATCTTGGAACACAAATAGATGACATCATAAATGGAAGATATGTTTGTATACGGATTAACATTTACAACACAGCACTCCGTTTGTTTTTTAGCCATCATGGCAAGACCTTAAGGCTTCTGAAGTATGTAATCACTAGAAGCAAAATTGAACCCATTCAGCAGCAACACCTAGTCCAAGATTTGTAACTGATACTTAAGATACTTAGTTTACTTGACATAAATATCACCAAATATTTCTATAGCTGTATTAACATGTTCGATTGCAAGATACTACATTGGAATTGTCATACAGTGTAAAGGGCAGATATTGGAATGAAAAGTTTATGAATGTTGAAATATTTTGGCCTAAAGTTCTCAGCCGAAGGCTGGCCTTGTACCCACTAAGATCACACAGTCATGTTGTAACACCGCCTCCTTTCAAGTTACCCTACTTGGAAGAGATAGATATGGAGGAGGCAGACATTGTGTCTACGAGGCAGAAAAAGGTCTAATCTCCATTCCATCAGATTGCTCTAGACTTGCTCAGAATTCTCAAGTGTTCACACTCAAAGTTTTTTATCCCAAGGGCAGTCTGGACTTACCTGGAAGAGTTGGTCATTCTAGATTCTTCCTCGAGCTTGAAGAAGTCTGAGGTTATCCCTCTCCACTGTTTTGGTTTGTTGAGGCACACCATCACAGGAATCTGAGATGTCTGTAGTTTTCTTGGAACACAGCCAGGGGATGGTCCAAATCTCAAGCATTCCTGAGAGCCACAGATACTCTCTCCCTTCACCTGTTTCATCTGAAATGACCCTCATGTTCTCCTGGCTTCTAACATGACAGCTCCCATGACCTGAGGCACGGAAAGTAGGTCAATCTATTTAAATGGATGTAGAAGCTCCAGAGAAAAAAGTTTAAACTAAGGTATCTGTCCACATAGGCCTGTTTGGCAGAAGTCTCCTTTGTCAGTTTGACACACATACCTGCTGCTGTAAACTCTTTGAACAGGGAGGTGTATAGGGCTAAGGGGTTAAATGATGTTCCCATCAGGCCCCTCAGTCAGTTGTTTTTGGTAACTCCATCTAAGCAGTTTTTAAAGTCTTGAAAGTCAAATAGTGTCATCCATCTGTCTGCTTTGGTTTCCTGAGTTCAGAGGTTGTCTAATTTTTTCCTCTAGGATTTTAAAACGAGTCTAAAAGTTGACATCTTCAACCACATGCACTTGGCACCAACGGAAGAAAAAAAACACAACATGGGAGCATAAAACCGAAAGCTCTTCTCTTGTGAGGACAAACCACAAACGGTTTCAACACAAAGGTCATAGAACTGTCCCCTGGACTTTCTGCAACGATGAACATCAATATGGAGGTTCAAGCCAAAGAAACCCATTCCTCCCGGATTTGTATTTCAGTCATGGTGTTTCATTGCAGCAATAGAAACCCCACCTCAGACACCAACACTCGTATCTGAGAGGAGCAGTGCTCTATGATCCAAAGGAATTGTAGAGATTCTTGATTCCAAGCCGGCATCTATTGCCGTTTTTCTTTAATCCTATCAGATTCCAAACTTTGTTCCAGTACCCATCTCTCCCTCAGGAAGCTCTAGAAAGCATGAATTCTAGGGAGCGAATCCAATTAGTCTAATTGCCTGTGTCATCCTTCTCCCTAAGGGTTGGTCAGGAATGGCATGTGTGAGACAATTCTGGCCAATAGGGAAAGAAGAAAAACTTCTAGGAAAAGAATGTTTATGTATTTAAGAAAGGCACAGGAAGGCAGCCTTATCCGTGAGACTCAAGTGCGTGAAGAGAGTTGGTTCCAAACACTGCTGGAAGCTATTCAAATTTCCAAAAGGAGACTCTGGCCAGGAAGACTGGCAGGCTAACTGCAGATCTCCCTTCTCTCCTCCACATCCAATGCCCCAGCCTCATGCTTAGCTCTGTAGCAGAACACCTGCTGTGGCGTCCCTCCCCACCCCCCATCTCTAGTGGATCTTCCCTCCTAACTTCCTTCTCCCTCTCCTTGTTTTATTTCAGCTGGCACTCCCTGCTCAACTCTTCCCTCAGCTCCTTCTGAACCAACCCCACTCATCCCTAGCTCTGTAGTGGAACACCTGCTGCAGGCTCACCCCACTCTCTGCCCCCATTCTCACGGTGCAAAGCAGCAAAGCAGATCCTTGTGGAACACTCTGCTTTCCTCCCTCTTGTGGACTTCCTCACCCCTCCCAGCCCATCCCCTTTCCTGTCAAGTCCCAATACTTAGAAATACATTTTACCTGGAACCTCCTATGGCCATACCCTATCTAGATCCCAGAAGAATTTCTTACCAGGAAACACACTCTCCTAAGAACCAGAGAGGACAACAGAAACCAAGGAACACAATTCTCATTGAACAAAGACAAGGCCAGAGATCAGCACCTAGAACTGTAGTCATTCCAGACCTAGATGCCTGGATGCCAGCATCAAAACAGTATGTATATCTGTACTCGAGCTCAACAACCCTCCTATGGCGGGGCCCTGAGTGTTCCAAGATAGCTGAAGCAAAAGAAAAGGCCTTAAAGTAACCTTTAGGAATATGATAGAGGTCATTAAAGAAGAAACAAATAACTCCATTAGAGACATCTACGAAAATGCAAACAGACAGTAGAAGTAAATAAATAAAAGAGTTCTCAATACCTGAAAGTAAAAATAGCATCAACAAAGAGAACCAAAACCGAGGGAAATCTGGAAATAAAAACTGTAGTGACTTGAACAGAAACCACAGAGATAAGCCTCACTAATTAGAATAAAAGAGACAGAAGAAAGAAATCTCAGGCATTGAAGACATAATAGAAGAAAGGGATACCTCGGTCAAAGAAAATATTAAATCTAAAATTAAAAAAATGTCTGGCACAAAATATTCCAGAAATCTGGGACATTATAATAACACCAAATATAACAGTAATAGGAATAAAAGGAGAGGATACCCAAGTCAAAAGTATATAAAGTATCTTCATCAAAATCATAGAAGAAAATTTTACCAATCTAAAGGACATTGCCTATCAAGTAGCATACTGATACAGCACTAGATATACTGGACTAGAAAAAAAAACATGTCCTTGACACAACAATCAAAATACTAAATATACAGAGCAAAGAAAGCATTAAAAGTTTCAATGGAAAAAGATCAAGTAACATATAAAGGCAAAACTAATACTATTATACCCGAATTCTCAATAGAATAAAGCCAAAATGGTCTGGACAGATGTGCTGGAGACACTAAATGACCACAGATGCCCACCCAGATGATTGTACCCAGGAAAACTTCAATCACAATAGATGGAGAAAAAAATACATTCTATGGTAAAATCAAATTTAACCAGTATCTATCTACTAATCTAGCCCTATAGAAAGTGCTAAAAATAAAACTCCAACCTAAGAGGTTAGCCACACCCAAGAAAACACAAGGAATTAATAATCCCAGACCAGCAAATCATAAGAGGGGAAACACACACACACACACACACACACACACACACACACACACACACACACACAGGCGCGCGCGCAACAAAATAACAGGATCAACAAGCACTGCTTATTAATAGCTCAATATCAGTGGTCTCAATTACTCCAATAAAAAGACACAGATTAACAGAATGGATATGGAAACAAGGTTCATATATATCTTTATAGTGCTTCCTAGAAACACACCTCAACATCAAGGATAGATCCAATCTCAGTGTAAAGGATGAAAAAAAAAAAGACACAGCAAGCAAATGGAGCTAAGAAGCAACCTAGTCTAGCCATTCAATAACTGACAAAATAGACTTCAAATCAAAACTAACAAGAGGATATATGAAAGGACACTACATGCTCAATAAGGAAAAAAATACATCAAGTAGACATTGCAAGTCTTAACATCTATGCACCAAACAATAGTAGCATTTCATAAAAGAAATGCTACTATTTCTTAATAATAGCTTCTGAGAGCTTAAATTACATATTGATCCTCATATCCTGACACTGGAAGACTTCAATACTTGACCAACAGACAGGTCATTAAGACAAAAACTAAATAGAGAAATATGAAGCTAAATTACTTTATGTACCCAGTTATTTTATATGGACCTGTTATTTACAGAATATTTCAACCCAATACAAAAGATTATACCTTCTTCTCAGCAGTTCATGAAACTTCCTCCAAAACTGACTACATCTTCAGACACGAAGTAAGTCTCAATAGATACTAGAAAATTGGAAAAATCTCCTTGTATTTTATCTGAACACCACAGATTAAAACTGAACAACAGAAATAACAGAAAGCTTCCTAACTCATGGAAACTGAATAACTCATTACTGAATTAAAAATGAGTCAAAGCAGAAATTAAGAATGAAATTCAAGACTTCTTAGAGTTGAATGAAATGAATCTACATTCTCTTCTATTAGTTTCAGTGTATCTAGTTTTGTGTGGAAGTCCTTGAACCACTTGGACTTGAGCTTTGTACAAGGCCAATAAGAATGGCTCAATTTGCATTCTTCTAGATGCTGACCAGTACCAATTGTTGAAAATGCTGTCGGTTTTCTACCAGATGGTTTTAGTTCCTTTGTCAAAGATCAAGTGACCATAGGTGTGTGCGTTCATTTCTGGGTCTTCAATTCTATTCCATTCATCTACCTGCCTGTCTCTGTACTAATACCATACAGTTTTTATCACTATTGCTCTGTAATACAGCTTGGGGTCAAGGATGGTGATTTGCCCAGAATTTCTTTTATTGATGAGAATAGTTTTCCCTGTACTGAGTTTTTGGTTATTCCAAATGAATTTGCAAATTGCTCTTTCTAATTCTATGAAGAATTGAGTTGGAATTTTGATGGGATTGCATTGAATCTGTAGATTGCTTTTGGCAAAATGGCCATTTTTACAATATTAATCCTGCCAATCCATGAGCATGGGAGATCTTTCCATTTTCTGAAATCTTCTTCAATTTCTTTCTTCAGAGACTTGAAGTTCTTGTCATACAGATCTTTCACTTGCTTGGTTAAAGTCACACCGAGGTATTTTATATTATTTGTGACTATTGTAATCAGTTTTTTTTTCTTTTTTTCGGAGCTGGGGACCGAACTCAGGGCCTTGCGCATGCTAGGCAAGTGCTCTACCACTGAGCTAAATCCCCAACCCTATTTGTGACTATTGTGAAGGGTGTCATTTCCCTAATTTCTTTCTCAGCCTGTTTATCCTTTGAGTAGAAAAAACGGCTACTGATTTGTTTTAGTTAATTTTATATCCAGCCACTTGGCTGAAGTTGTTTATCAGGATTAGTAGTTCTCTGGTGGAATTTTTGAGGTCACTTAAGTATACTATCATATCATCTGCAAATAGTGATATTTTTGACTTCTTCCTTTCCAATTTGTATCCCTTTGACCTCCTTTTGTTGTCTAATTGCTCTGGCTAGGACTTTGAGTACTGTATTGAATGGGTAGGGAGAGATTGGGCAGCCTTGTCTAGTCCTGATTTTAGTGGGATTGTTTTATGTTTCTCTCCAACACTGAAACTAATAGAAGGGAAAGTGGAGAAGAGACTTGAACATATGGGCACAGGGGAAATTTTCCTGAACAGAACACTAATGGCTTATGCTCTAATATCAAGAACTGACAAATGGGACCTCAGAAAATTGCAAAGCTTCTGTAAGGCAAAGGACACTGTCACTAGACAAAATGGCAACCAACAGATTGGGAAAAGGTCTTTACCAATCCTACAGCCAAGAGAGGGCTAATATCCATTATATACAAAGAACTCAAGAAGTTAGACTCCAGAGAGCCAAATAACCCTATTAAAAATGGGGTACAGAGCTAAACAAAGAATTCTCAACTGAGGAATATCAAGTGGCTGTGAGGCACCTATAGAAATGTTCAACATCCTTAGTTATCAGGGAAATGCAAATCAAAACATTGAGATCCCACCTCACACCAGTCAGGATGGCTAAGATCAAAACTTCAGGTGACAGCAGATGCTGGCGAGGATGTGGAGAAAGAGGAACACTCCTCCACTGTTGGTGGGATTGCAAACTGGTACAACCACTGTGGAAATCAGTCTAGTGGTTCCTCAGAAATTGCACATAGTACTACTACCTGAGGACCCAGTTATACCACTCATGAGCATATACCCAAAAGATGCTCCAACATATAACAAAGACACATGCTCCACTATGTTCATAGCAGCCTTATTTATAATAGCCAGACGATTGAAAGAATCCAGATGTCCCTCAAAAGAGGAATGGATACAGAAAATGTGGTACATTTACACAGTGGAGTACTACTCAGCTATTAAAAACAATGCCTTCATGAAATTCTTAGGTAAATGGATGGAACTAGAAAATATCATCCAGTGTGAGGTAACCCAGTGACAAAAGAACACACATGGTATGCACTCACTGATAAGTGGATATTATCCCAAAAGCTCGGATTACCCAAAATACAATCCACAGACCACATGAAACTCAAGAAGAAGAAAGACAAAAGTGTGGATGCTTCAGTTCTTCTTAGAAGGGGGAGCAAAATACTCACAGGAGGAAATATGGAGAAAAAGTGTGGAGCAGAGACTGAAGGAAAGGCCACCCAGAGACTGCCACACATAGGGATCCATCCTACATGCAGTCACCAAACCCAGTCACTATTGGGAATGCCAAGAGGTGTATGCTGACAGGAGCCTGATATAGTTGTCTCCTGAGAGGCTCTGCCAGAGCCTAACAAATATAGAGGTGGATGCTTGAAGCCAATGTGTCCCCAATGAAAGAGTTAAAGGACTGAGATAACTGAGGGGTTTGGAACTCCATAGTAAGAACAACAATATTAGCCAACCAGACACCCCAGTGCTCTCAGGGTCTAAACCACCAACCAGAGAGCACACATGGAGCAACCCATGGCTCCAGTCGCCTATGTAGCAGAGGATGGACTTGTTGAGCATCAATGCGAGGAGAGGCTTTTGGTCCTGTGAAGGCTCAATGCTCCAGTGTAGGGGAATGCCAGGATTGGGAGGCAGGAAGGAGTGGGTGGGCAGGTTCGTGGGGGAACACCCTCATGGAGGCAGGAGTTGGGGGATAGGATAGGGGGTTTCCAGAGGGGAAACTGGGAAAGTGGATAACATTTGAAATGCAAATAAAGAAAATAATCCAATAAAAGAAAAGAAAAAAGAAAGCAAAACAAACAAAAAAAACCTAGGAAGCAAGAATTTCTTATTTGTATTGGAAAATATGGAAAAGAAAAGGAGCAATAGATAATAAAATAGTGCTATGGAGAACATATGAATTAAATAACAGAAAGTTGTGAGCATAAATATTTAATATTTTCAAAATTATATTTAGCTTGTCATTATGAATTTATGCCCTAAGAGTAAATAACGAATTTAAAGACAGTATTTTATTTGCTTGCATATTAATGGAAAAGACAGAAGCATACTACATTGTTATATTTCAGTATCAAGGAAACAGTAGAAAGATGTACACTTAGGTTTCTCAGAAGCAAAGAGTGATGAGATGGGTGCTTTATTTTCTAGTGTTCCATGTGCTTATTAAAGTAAAATTAATAAAATCCACTGGAAGAAAGGAAAACAAAAACCTATCCTGGTGCCCACAGCGTCTTCACCCCCGTGTTCTAGCGTCTTTGGTACAAGAGGATATGCCGCACACTGGCAGCAGAGAAACATCAACACCAAACCAGCCACAGACCCTTTGGTCTACAATGGTGTCCAGCCTGCAAGACATGCTAGGGCAATGGTGATGCGAAGCTTGTGGGACTAACAAGTATCTGGCTTGACTAAAGGCCCACTCTACACGATAGACTCCGGACTCAACCCTGCAAGGGTGACCCAGAACCCGAGACGAGGTAGCCCAGGGACCTAGGGCAGTCCCAAATACTACTGTCTAAACAAAGGGAGGGGGGTAATGAAATGACTCCTAGTGACGTTCTGCTATAGTCAAGATCAGTGGCTTCAGCCATCTTCAGAGAAGTTTCCTCCTGCAGCAGATGGGAACAAATACAGAGACCACAGCCAGACATGGTGCAGAGAGTGTGAGACTTTGGAACACTCCTAAATGGGAGTTCTCCATCAGATCCCCTCCACTGAGCCTTAGGGAACCATGAGAAAGAGGAGATAGAAAGAATATAAGAGCCCGAAGGGTGGAAGACACCAAGGAAACAGGTTTTCCTAATCAACAGGATTAAGGCTTCTATGAACTCACAGAGACTGAGGTTGCATGCTTAGGGTGTGCACCAGGTCCTCTGCATGTATATTTCTGGTTTAGTCTTTTTATGGGGCTCCTGAGCATGTGAACCAGTGTCTTGTGTCTTCTCTTGGGTTCGTTTCCTGCTGTTTGTTTATTCTGTCTATAATTCCAATGTGTTAGTTTATCTTTCTTATTATGCTTTATTATTACCCCTTAGAAGCCTGTTTATCTTCTAGTGAGAGACAGAGAGGGAGTAGATCCAGATGGGAGTGGAGACGGGGAGGAACTGGGAGGACTGGAGGGACAGGAAACTGTAATCAGGATATATTATGTGAAAATAAAAAAAATCTATTTTCAATACAAGGAAAAAATAACAAAAAGGACAAAACCAAACCCCCATAGGAGCTCACTTAACTAACCCTCCCACCCCCCAACTGAGCAGAAAGAGGACGTGGGTCCTTGACAGAAATTACTGTTCAACTAGACTAGTCAGTTCTGCCTCCTGTTGGTAAACTCACCTTACTCTCATTACCCAAGCAGGGGCGGTTAGGTCTCTCTTCCTTGGAGCCAAATGCATTGAACAGATACAGAAGCATCTTCCTCCCCGTCAAGCTTTTGACAAAGGAAGAAATAAAAATTTGGAGAGGCAGACTGTTGTACAGAAGTCTCACAGTCGTGAGCCCGTGGGAATTTGTCAGCATGGCAAAGCAAGTCGTAGAAATGTTTCTCCTGCTTGCACTGGGCAGCTGAGCTCTAACAAAATTATACCTGAGGTTTCTTGTAGGAGGGCTTACCTTAATAGTGCTGTCTATAATGCCAAGATTTATGTTCCATTTTAGAAGTAGACACATAAAGATCTATTTTTTGGGGTGTGTGTAACATGGCATTTTGATGTACATTAAACTATGCCATGGTAACTATCCCTCCCTTCTTATCTTTCAGACAAGGGCCAGCCTAGGAAGACAGTTTCGCCACCTACCTTGGAGCTTCAAGCTATCAGAACCAAAGCACCCATGAAGCAGAAACCAGCAGCCCAAATTAAAACCGGATGCAAAGGTGTCAGGTCTCCACAGGATGACTTTATGTATATGTGGAAACCAGGAAGCTTCCAGAAAGCTGAAAATATCTGTGCTCACACAACTAGTCGCACCTCTGGCCTCTGCTTCAGTTTCCTAGCTTTTCTCTCCTCCCACAAACTTCTGACTCCTGCTGCTTTTTGCCATATCTAGCCCAGACCTTAGCAGCTATGGCTAGGGAGGAGGACTGAGGAGTGACACATTACCCCAGACCCTAAGCCTCAGGTGTCCTTCTAAGAACTGCCGTGCCCAGCAAAGTTTGATGCACAGCTCTCCACTTCTTCCATAGTTTCTGATGACACTGGAACTTTCTTTGAGGAAAACTGAAAAGAATCCATGGAACTCCCAAGCCCCAAACCACAGAAACCCCATGTCACAGTAAAATTAATCTAAGTCTCTGCACCATATTCAAGCCTTGTGGTGCTGTTCTTGGAGCAAACCAGAACTCTTTAGGAACCTACTGGCATCTGTGACATGTCTTTGAAGGTTTAATGTTAATGAACTGGCAATTTTCTAAGAGAGAGCTCCCCTCTCCCCAGTGTGTAGCAATATGTTGAGAGAAAACAAGATGTGTAATCCATGAGGAGAGAGACAATGTATTCTTCCTAAGGTAGATACACGAACCGTGCTGTGCTGGCCAGCATCAAGACAAGAAGTAATGGCTGTCTTCCTCAGTCTGCACTCTGCCTTTGCAACAACGTTTCAAAAGCTTTGCTGGGTGGTTCTTGAAGGGCATTGGTTGAACAAGAGCAGGATGATCAGGGCAAGTGGCCATGGGGAGTGCCTTTCTGACCCATACAAGCTGTGCTAATGCTGCTCTGTGCCTTCCTCTGCTCTTCCTGTCAAAAGAGATTCTGAGGGAGAAGGAGAGGAGAGGGATGTGCCTTGGCAACTATCACCAGGAAACCGATCTCGCCAGAGCTTTCAGTTAGAAAGGCAACCCACTTATTGTGATGGTGAGAAACCTTCCCCTGTAAAGAATATTGTTACCTTTAGTGTCTGTTTAAAAACAAAAGTCGCTCCGCTTGATCATCACAAAGAACAAAGGAAGAAGAAAACCACGGCCTGTCCCTATCTCTCATGGAATCTCTGGTAAGTTTTCCTCAGATGAGCACCCCCCCACCCCCAGTATAAAACGACGATGCACAAGATAAAAGCAAAACGAAATGCATAAAGCAGAGATCAACCTGCTCTTACACCTGCCTCCTGCTTTCAAGGCTTTATTTATCTGTATAAATACATTACATACGTGTTCGTTTGCATTTACCTACATGAAATAGGAGGCAACGCTGCTCACATTTCTCTTTTAGCATCTTGCAGAGTGTTCTCACCCTCCCTAAGGCTACCACCCTTTCACCTCACCCTGTGCTCACCCCAAACCATAAAATTATTTTTGTTGCTAGTTTTTAAGCTTGCTACTGTTGTGACTCACAATGTAAATATCTGATATTTCCCATGGTCTTGGGCCATCTTTAGGAATCTCCTTTACTGTTGTGCTGTGCTGACCAGTGTTATTTTCGATGACCACTGGAGGACTTTGGTATTTAAGAATGTAAGTAGTGATTATGTGGGTCATCCCTTACTGGGACAAGATGAAAACAACTTAAGGGAGGAAGGACTTATTTGACTCACGGTTTCAAGGGATTTCAGTCTTCTGTGGTTGGGATGGAAAATGGAACAGCTTGGACCATGTTGACAGAAGCATTGTCCCATTTCGGTCAGTCAACCAGGTAGCAGGGTATCATACGCCTCTTCAAGTATCCACCCCTCCCCTGAAATTCACCTCCATCAGCTAGACATCACATCCTAAAGAATTCGATAACCTCTGAAAACAGCACTACCAGCCAGGCACAGAAGAATTGAAACATATGAACCTGGGGGAGAGAATCAGACTCACACCACCAGAAAGAAAAGCAAGAGGCTGCCTCAATTACCATTCATGAATTGCTCAGCTCCTTATATTCATTGAGCACACAGTATACAGCAAACATCTTCTTAGGAGCCCCAAGAAGGATAATTACCCCAAAGTCACACAGATCACAGCTGGAACAGAGAGACACTTTTTTGGTCACTTTGAGATGTGACTAATCAGGGATGGTACAACCACAGAGAATTGGTGCTTAATATCCACTTGAACTTGAGGAGAAAGTGTCAGAGCAACCCACCAGTGGGAAGACTTGGGGGCATGAAGCATTGTAGTGTATTCACAGAGAAGCAGGGGGTTTGAACTTTGCAGACTGCTCTATTCCCCAGAAAGCTAGACAAGGAGGAGACTGGGCCCAAATCCTGTACCACAAGGACCCGGGAAACTAAATTCTATCCAAGTTACCGAACTGCTGACAGGTAATTAAGAAAGGCCAGTAAAGTTTTCAATAGACTATTCCTGTCGAAATAATTTTCATGCCTTTTTAACTCTTGATAAGTGTATTTCCATAATCTCCATAAGGGAGTGGAGGATCCCTCAGAAGGGCACACTAGAGCCAGATAGATTTCACAGTGGGAGTATTTACATGGTGGAAAGGGGCCAACACACAACTCAGGGTTTGTGTTTGCGCTTGTTCTCCCCAGGGTGCCTGCTGTTAAACATCTGTCAGCACACTACTGATTCCTCCCCCACTGAAGGAACCAGGAACCATTAAAAACATCCACAACTTAATTCCTTCCAGAGGCACCAACTGCAAAGAGGTCTCCTCCTAGCTGCTCACCCCATCGCCCAAGTCCCAGGGCCCTTTCCACTGTCTCAATCATCAGCGTTTCAAGGGCTGTACCATAAACCTCCCTGTACATCTGCAAAGCCCAGAGACTCTTGTGCCCGGCCCTGGTAAAGACCAAGCCTTTGGCAGGCGAGCATGGAGACTTCATTTTAAGAACGTGCTTCTCAAAGGTCAGAGGGACCAGGTGAAAAAGGGCTACAGCTCATCCCAGGCCTAAGAGGCCTATGGTTACTCTGACTCACCAGCAAACCGGTCCAGCTTGTTCAGCCTGTTCATGGATTACCTGACCAGCCTTAAGTCATTATTAGCCCTGGGGCCACTGAGGTTTCTTCTGCTCATAGGGAGAAGCTTCGGGTCTTTTCTGAGGTCCAAAGAGAGGCGTTGTCTGTTTATTTATTTTTGCCATAAATGGTTCTGTTGGATCAAAGTGATGATACTGACTCAGTCTCCTCCCTGCCCCTTCTGCTGCCAAGTGTCCATGATCACCTTGTAGATAACACGTGCAGCCATTGAGCCCCAGTGTCCAAAACGAGCAGCAGGCATTTGATTAGGCTGTATGGGCAGCCACACTGGAGTCACCGAGGCAGTGTGGAAGCACAACTATACCATTTCTTCCCATCGCTCTGAAGTAGGTGGAAAGGAGGACCTGGAATTGAGGTGACTACCCCAATCCTGGCTTGAGAGCCTGCAGTTTGGGGAATGATGGTTATGTTATCGGCTCCTATGGGGGGAGGATGAAGATCAGCTCTTACATCATCTTAACAATAACAGGGCTGAACGTTTCATATCATGATGTAAGTGTGTGGATACTAGACAGAGCATTGGATTTGAGTGAGAGGGGTAAGGAGGGTCTGGGAAAGCAGAGGCATGTGATACCATGTTCTGTGGGCCGGCAGATTACCACTCCCACCAACATGGTTCACCAGAGCCTACTGATGGCCATACAAAGGCAAATCAGCTCTGTTTTGGAGGGTGCTATCCTGAACCGGGGCTCATTTCTTTTTATTAAAGATACCACTGAATAGGCTCCCTAGAGCAGGGGTTCTCAGCCTTCCTAATGGCTGTGACCCTTTAAGACAGTTCCTTGTGTTGTGGTGACCCCCAACCATAAAACCGTTTGCATTGTTACTTCATAACTGTAATTTGGCTACAAATTGTATGGATCACAATACAAACACCTGTGTTTTATGATGGCTTTAAGCCACCCCCGTGAAAAGGTGTAGAGGGCATGACCCACAGCTTGAGAACCTTCCTATCCCCTTTGTGTCACAGGCAAACTTGCTTTTCTCAGGGAGACTCTCCTTGTTTCAGGATTTCTGGACATAACCTTGCTGGCTTCTTCCTGATGGAGTTGGAGAAAGAAATATTGTAGGACTAATTTATTTTATTATTAAGTAGCATTCTTGTTGCTAGGTCAAATATACTTCCGTGGAATTTCTGGGACCCAGGACTTTGCACAGCTGAAGTCAGAAAAGTTTCTGACAAACTGATATGAGTTAATCATAGGCGCCTTTATTCAAGAGTGCCTAACCGTCACGTGAGGAAGGCAGTCAAAGGCTGTCGAATGGGATGAGTAATGTTGAAGTGGCTTGGACTTTTGTGTTCTGAATTTTCCAGAATGTGTACATTCATACAAATCATCTCACTTAATGCTATTGATGCTCAAAGCAAACAAAGGCATTAGTTACTTTAATGCTTCCATAACCAGAATCCCTGACAATATGTATTTAGATCCCAGTTTCAGGCACGTTACTCTGTTACTCTGCTGTGTCAGGCAGGGAGGCTGTGACAGAGCAATTCACAGCACGGTGGCCAGAAAGTCATACTGGGAATCCATCAAGAGGTGAATCCACGAATGAGGTCAGAGCCCTCCCTATCTTGCCACATCTGATGGTGTTTTCACAGAGATCCCCCCTCCTTAAGCTGTGTTTTATCTGTCACCTAGGTGCTTCTCATTTAATAACGTTGAGAATTCACCGTATCCATCACAGCAAAGAACTGATTGCAGGTTTATGGTGCTGGAAAGCTGGGCCATGAAGGATCGGCATCTCGCTCAGTGACACTTCTGGTGAATGGCAAAAGACAGACACTGGCTTCTGATCTCAGTGGAGCAAAGGGGACATTGAATGGTTGATATTGTGTCCCTCCCAGTATCCTGTTGTCTCTATGTTACAGGAAGAATGGGTTTGCTTTTTTTCCTCATCACCTAGCTATATTTTTCATTTTTTCTTTTTTTTTCTATCATTCTCTGTTGCAGAGTATCAATCTTGTAGTGGAGAATTAAATAGAAAGTCATAAGCATATCCCTTCAAATGACCGGAGAGCAGAGAGTACAGAAGATAAGATATGATGTTGCCCAAGATCATATTTGAATGAACCATGACATGGCTTCCAGATGATGAGGAAGGAAATGAAATAAGGTGTCACTGGTCTAGCAGGGGAAGCTGAGCAGGGCATCTCAGTGTGCCTGGAGACCAAGAGCCAATGTGAGCGGCATCCAGACCGGCTGGAAGTGTGGAGCTGGACCTAGTATCCCAAGTCGAGAACCACAACCCAGGGGAACCTCTTCCTGTAAGACGGTGGGTGTTAAGACTGCACTTGATATTTCACTCTGATACCGGTATCTAAGTTGGCCTGTATAACGTGCTATCAAGTCAAATGAAAATGGCCTTAAAGTCAGAGACGTTAGGACCAAACCAGTGACAGAGTATAGGTGTCCAGTGGGGGAGTCCTGAGCCTATGGTTTCTCTGGTTATTCCCATTTTTCAGACCATAAGTGACATTCGGTTGATGATAAAAATAATGTATTGTCAAGCTGAAATTCAGGCTGGTATAGAGTCTTCTTGAGTAGAAAAGGACATTTGATATGATCATAATGTACAATGTAAGTGAAATGATTTTAGGCTGATGGGCAAAGTGTCTCACATTTTGCTAAAATCCATGTGGCACAGTGTATAGTCTGTGTGCACAATAAAGTGTATAGTCTGTGTGCACAATAAAGTGTATGGTCTGTGTGCACAATAAAGTGTATAGTCTGTGTGCACAATAAAGTGTATAGTCTGTGTGCACAATAAAGTGTATAGTCTGTGTGCACAATAAGGTGTATAGTATGTGTGCATGGTAGAGCACAGTGTACGGCATTAGTACACACAAGAGAAAAGAGACCAGACTCTTAGTTCAGGCTGACTCAAGTTCAAACTTAGAGGTGTTGGTGTGTGGGTGTTTCATCTCCCCTTTTTATCTGTAAAACGAGAATCGCACTATGTTCACATGATAAATTTGTTGTTACATTGAATGCCCAGCACAGCCTTCCGCGTAGTAGGCCCTCCCAGCCTGTCATTGACCGTCTTGTCTCTGGTGCAGATACTGTTCTGTCTCTGCTGCTCCATCTCCCTGCTTCCCTAGGCTGAGGTCAGAGATGTGATAGCTTCAGCTCCCTCTACCTCGGTGTCTCTGAGGACAGCATGCAGAACAGAGAGCATCAACAAACTGAAAAGTGTTTTTAAACCAGTGTTTTGTCTGGCATCTCCATCCCATAAATGCTTTTGGCTATTTGATATACACTGAAGGTGCTTCAGCCATGACATTTGTTAATATTCTTTTGGTTTTGGTTTTCTCTTTTTAATATTACACGTAAACTCTTTTGGAACCATTGAAATGCTTACAGCATAGAAAAATTCCTCTAGTCAAGTCTTAGAAAAGTTGCGAGGATCCCCTCTCTAACTGAAATAATGAGGGCTGGAGTGGTGGCTCGGGGGTTAAGAAAGGTTGTTTTTCCAGATAACCCAGGGCATATTCCCAGCCCAAACATGGCAGCTCAGGACCACCTGCAACTCCAGCCCCCTCCCCCTTTGGGGGTGGGGACACATCTTCTTCTGGCTTCCAAAAGTATCGCACACATGTGATACACAGACATACATGCAGATAAGATGACCATACACAAAAAATAAAAATGTATAAAATAATGATGTCTAGGCATGCTACAAGGCACATAAAACAATTGGCACTTTGGACTTCCTTTGGACCATAAAGTCCTCAGTTAATGCCACAGCTATACTCACTACTGTTCACGGTAGTGTGTGAATGCCCATGGGAACTCTTTTTTTTTTATTTCATTTTTCTTGGATGTTTTATGTATTTACATTTCAAATGTTATCCCCTTCTCCCCATATACCTTCCCCCACCCCTGCTTCTATGAGGATGCTCCCACTCCCACCCATCCACTCCTACCTCAACACCCTGGCATCCCCTACACTGGGGAAATGAGCCTTCACAGGACCCAGGGCTTCTCCTTCTATCTATGTCAGACAATGCCATCCTCTGCTACATATGTTACTGGAGCCATGGGTCCCTCCATGTGTATTCATTGGTTGGTGGTTTAATCAGCTGAGAGCTCTGGTAGGCTCTGGTTGGTTGATATTGTTGTTCTTCCTATGGGGTTGCAAACCCCTTCAGCTCCTTCATTCAGTCCTTTCTCTAACTCCTCCAATGGGGTCCCCTTTTTCAGTTCAATGGTTAACTGCAAGCATCCTCATCTGTATCAGTAGGGCTCTGGCAGAGCCTCTCAGGTGACATCCATATCTGGCTCCTGTCAGCAGACACTTCTTGGCATCAGCAATAGTGACTGGGTTTGGTGACTGCATATGGGATCGATCCCCAGGTGAGGCAGTCTCTGGATGGCCTTTCCTTCAGTCCCTGCTCCACTCTTTGTCCCTGTATTTCCTCCCGTAAACCACGGGAACTCTTACAAACACAATGCAGGCCGTTTTCTGCCAGTCTTTTCTTCTGGGTTCAACAGTTGTTAAAACATTTTACATTTGATATCACTCTGTAGTGCTTGCCAATGTAGTCACATTAGAATTAATTCTGATGGACCCATACCTTTAGAAAGGAACCTATATAAACAGTCATCCAAGTGTTTCTTGCTTAAGAAGTGACCATTATGTGAACTGAGAAACTGCTTAAATAGAAACAAAAGCAGGCCTGTGGTGCTCCTCGTTATCTGCCGATATTTCTATGGTAGCAGCCTAATATTAACTAATATTTAATGTTTTAATGAGTTATGATTTTTAGTAATGGTCATGTTTTATTCTTCCCCAAATATAAATCATTATGTAAAATAAAACTAAGGTAAATTTAGACATGATATAGAAAACATCAGAATTCTTCTATCCAAGTGCCTTCGAATTTATTTGGTTATGGAAAAAAAACAGAGACTTTTAAATATTTCTGTTTCTAGAAGAACTAAAATAAGCAGTATTTATACCTGAGTTTGCATATTTCTGACATATGTGTTTTCTGATCTTTCACCAAAAGTCCATTTATCACTATAAAGGATTTTAAAAAAAGTTGAAAGGTGAAGTTTTGTTGTTTGGCTTAAAGCACGAAGTACTTTCTCTCTATGTTTTCAAAATATGGACAATGTAATAAAAGACAGATTGTATTGTTTTTTGTTCCTCTGTGATTGAAAAAAAATAGTTCAGGAATAAAAGGAATATAAAACAAGGACCACGTTTCTATAATCTACGATGAAGGCACAAATGCCTTCCCACCTCCAAATTAACGTGCTGAAGCTCTAACTTGAATGCGCTGCTTTGAGAGGGGACCCCAAAAAGGAGAGCTTGGTGGGACTCTAAGAGTGACAGCCACAGACTGACGAGCTATGGGGGCACCTGCAGGAAAAGACAAAGATGCATCCCGTGCCTGCCACGTGCGAACACAAAGAGAAGGCAGATGGATGCCCGCAGCCAGAGAGCAAGCCCTCAGCAGAAATCAATCCACGCCGGTACTTGCCAGGGCTTGCCTGTACTTTGATCTTGTGCTTAAATCTCTGGAAACAAGAGAAATATAAGTCTCTGCCACGTAAGTGCCCAGTGTGTGGTCTTTGTTACGGTCACCTGAGCCAGCTAATATGTCTGCCAAAGGAAGATAGAGACACGTAACTGCCAGGAAGCAATGCCCAGCTAATTACCGTTAAACCTAAATGGAGTCAGGATGGAATGCCCCCTTGAAAACCTATACATTATGTATTTTGATAATTGTCTTATCATTTCGCCTCTGGCCCTGGGCCATCCTTAGGTGGGTAATCATTATCTAAATGAACACAGTCTCATCATCCCACAACAGAAGTAGAGATACGGACCCGCTGGAAATGATCAAGCCTAGTGTTGAAGAAGGGCAGGGGAAAGTAAGGGTATCTTTGCTGCTGTGAGACCTGGTACCCAGGTTGCAGTGTCAATATTTAAGTTCCCAAGATGCTGGCTGTGAGTCCTCTCATGCTCCTTTAAGGCCATTATGACAGCACTCTTGAGACAGCTAGGGCCAGACTGGGGTATGTTAGTCAGTTTGCCATTATGCGAAAAAAATGGCTGAGAAAAACAACTAAAAAAGGAAGGTTGTGTTTTGGCTCACGGACTTCAGTCCGTGTCATTGGCCATTGGTTTTACCTCTGTGACAAGGCAGAGCTGTTAGGCATAGGGGGAAAGAAAGGGGAAGTTGCTCACTTTGTGGGGTATGGGAAGCAAGGAGAGTGGGAGAAGAAAGGTCAAGGAGAAGATCTGCACATCAGAGACACATGCTACCCTTCTATCCACCTCCCAACACTCAGTGTATAAATCTTCCCTGGAATAATCCACTAGGGAGGTTAGCCTCCTCCTAATCCAGTCACCTCCCAATAGCACCATCAGCTACGGGGCTGACTCTTCAAGACCTGAGCCTATTGGTCGTCTAAACCAAAATAAGGGGGGCTGGATAAGGAGGAATTTTGTTGACTCCTCTGCCAAAGGAAGAGAACTGGGTTCACTCAAAGATCTGACATACTAGAACCAGCTCTTACAAGAGCATGGTCCCTGGCGTCTATCTTCCATCAAGCATCTGGTCCAGAGACTTTTCTGACTGCCCAATTAGATTTTATACAGTCAAACTTTGTCAGTGACAGCATGTGCTGGGAAGACACCATGACACTACAACAAAATATCTAATCTCTTACGGAGTCCAGATGTCACAGGAGTTCACATTAGACTAGGCATGTACTGGGGAGGTCATTTGATTTTGAAAGGGAAAGAATAGTGAGATACTACCGAATGATAATGTGGACCCCTCGATGAGGCTGGTGTTTAAACTTAGGAAGTACCACAACTAGGTATCTTTGCATTCAATACACAAGGGTGATTGGTTGCCGTGCAAAGTCATGGAAATACATACATATTAGTGGGTGTAGGCGAAAAGGAGTCAGGGTCTTTCTTTTCCAAAGGAATTGACGAAAGGTTTCCTCTCCTAAGGGGTTAACCCACAGCTGACCATCAAACTCAAAGAGACCAAACAGGACAGAGCTCGTTTCTGTGCTGGATGGACCCAACACCTCTGAACTCCACTCCAAAGCTACCCTTGCAAAGGAAGCCATTGAGAATAGCGCATAGTGCTAATTCTTCGAAAGAATGCATCCATAATCCTATTCTCCATTTGTGAATCCCTGTGCAGATGGGGCAGCTGATGAAGGTGACATCCTGGTGAAGAGCCAGCTATAAAATGTAGGCGCTAATGGACCAGTTTCATGTTCTCAAGGAAGATTTCTTTAAGATGAAAATCAATTGCTTTCTGCCATTAAATACTTTGAACTAGGTTTGTGCTTTTCCCGCTCACCTTTGTGAACGCAGCAGTAGTTCTGGATTCTACCCTGATTTCAGGCGGAAGATCTGTGTCTTATTTGACACGACTGTTAACCCTTTGTCCTGATACTGCTCCCTCCCAGAGCTCCCAAGCAGTCTGAAGAGTTCGTTGAATGGTTCACGTCTGTTCTCATGTCCTTACTATTCCCCAGCAATCAACTGTGTGCAATCAATCCCATAATGCTCTAAAGAGCCAATTAAAGGCCCATGTGTGGATTTGAATCACTGGGCTGTGAGTACTCGTGGACACCCCACCAACTCCTGTGTTTCCTGCACCTTCACCTATCAAGCCTGCACACATATCATCTCAACCGAAACAAGACCTCCTTGTATTGAGATTGCCATTCACGTCACTGAGGCGGTAGATATCCACTCGTCTCCTAAAATGGCTTCTGGAACTGTACAAAGTCAGGTTTCACATTGCCGTGCACGCATACAATTTAATTAGATCACATTCATCTCTTTGTTATCCTTTAATCTGATTTTCGTTACTGCTATTAACTCAATTTTCTGCACTTTGGAAACAAAGAGAAGAAAATATGCATCTATTTCTGCCCCGAGTTGTTGGAGCAAGCCGTCTTGTCGCACAAAACACAGTGCACTGGATACCGATGAGTTCTTATAATGAAAGTTTTTCATTGTTCTTTTCGTTCACACGTAGGGCATCTTTGAGTAACAGGTTAATGCTGCAACCTTCAGCTTGGCCACCTCTCTTTAAATCCCAACTCCAGCTCTCTTCCTAGGTTTATTAAGTTAGTGATTTTGCTTCTCACGTGAAAGGGCCCATTTTTGCACATTGAAATCCGAGTTGATACCTACAGAGGGCATGGGGATAAAACAACACTACGGACTCTCTCCACTACCAGGTGCACGGTTAAAATGAAAAGACGACGACAGCATCCAAAAGAGACAAACTTTTCTGCTCCCCCCTTGGGCTCAGTAATCGTTCTGAGCTCTGAGAAGCCAAATGTGTGCAGTTCACCGCTGGCCTGTTGACAACAGTCTCATTTCTATCTGGCAGTCAGCCCTGCAGGATGTTTTCAGCATTCAAAGAGACAACATTTTAATGAAGAACATTTAAGATAAAACCTCCTTTTACCGGTTTTTTAAGAAGAATTTTTTTTCCGGATGTATGTGGAGAGTTTTCGCATGTTACACGCACATGCAGGTACCTGTGGAAGCCAGAAAAGTGTGTCACATCTGGAGCTAGAGTTCCAGGTGGTTGTGAGATAACTATTGTGGGTGCTGGGAACTAAACCAGAGTCCTCTACAAAAGCATAAAGTGCTCTTAGCCACGGAGCCATCTCTTCAGCCCCTCAGTGGTTTTAAAGTTATCATCCTGATAAAATTTACTGTGCATATCTTTGCTAATAATGAAACAGGGATTTTTAAAACTCTCTCTCTCTCTCTCTCTCTCTCGTGTGTGTGTGTGTGTGTATGGTATACGTGTGTGTGATGTATGCTGTGCGTGTGTATGTGTGTGGTGTGTATGTGTGAAGATCAGAGGACAACTTTTGGCATTGGTTCTTGTAGTACATGTTGTTTGTTAGTTTCTTGCACACAAAACACACACACACACACACACGGCGGGTGGAGGGGGAGCGAGTCAGAGAGACAGAGACAGAGAGATAGGGAGAGATAAAGGAGGGAGGGGAGAGAGAGAGAGAGAAGAGAGAGAGAGAGAACACGCAGGCTGTGACCCCATCAGTGGTAGAGGCAGCAAGACTTCCGGGGCTTTGCCCTTCCTTTCACCAAATAGGACTTCCGGTGAATGACACAGGGTAAAGGGAAGTGAGGAGGACAGGTAGCGACTGTTACTGTCCCTGAGCTGGTTCAGTAGGATCCAAAGTAATCTAGTCAGAAAGCCATAGGCAGAGGCGATTCGTTAACACTGCAAAGGTCTAAAGGGAGAGGAGCCGCACGCCAATAGCTAAGGCGTCAGATAGTACTATTTGCGTGCATACCCAGAGGGTTGATTATGCAGCATAAGATATTAGAAACTGTTATTGGTGAGAAAGGTTGTGTTTATACTGGTTTCTTGAGCGACTCGTAGGGAAAGCTCCCTCCCTTGCATGAATAAGGTATGGGGAATCTAGGCGGCGCTGAAACAGAACACCTTAACGCAGAGCTTAGGTTTAGAAGGTCGGTTGGCCCCGGGCCCTCCATTCACCCACTCAGTGGAAGGCTTTGTGGCTCGATACATCTGGCTGATTCTGCCGATCAACCGTGCATCGCGTTTACTTAAGGAAGCTATCTCTAAGCACAGTGCTTGTCAGAAAACCCCCCAGATGACAAAGAATCATGACATCACCAAGTTAATAAGAACTTGCTGGGTGGTCTAGGCCAATAACCCCATCAGAGGCTAAGGGATAGGATCACATGTACCAGGCCTTCCTAAATTACAGAAAGAGTTCAAGGCCAGCCTAGACAACCTACACACACACACACACACACACACACACACACACACACACACACACAAACACACACACACACTAATATATATGGTCTTTGGATATAGGTCAATGATAGGGTATTTATATTGCAAATACAAAATCCCAGGTTTAATCCTCAGAGGGAGGAAGTAGAGACAGAGAGAAAACATTTTTTTTAGCTAATTACAATGAAATATTTGAAGAATTATCCATCATATGCCATTTTCCTCTAGATGAAATTCTCTTGTTTTGCACCCCATCTTGATTATGTACGGGGAAATTTTTATGCATGTGACCTGTGAGTAGAAGCACTGGCTCACGTGTGAGAGCCCCCGCCCATCCTAAGTATTTAGTATTGGCCAAGTGAACTCAAACATTGACAGTGATGCACTAAGGGACCCAGCGAACACTTAACAAAGATCTGCTGAGTACCAGGCACTCTGCCACACATGGAGCAATTAAATGTCCCCTGACTTCAAAAAGAATATCTACTGGTCACCAGGAGAAAGGCTAGAGCCTGAATCAAACTTATCCCATCCAGTCACTTGGAACAGCTATGTTAACCAAAAACATGTTGAATATATACTATCTGCATACTGATGGTCATATATTGCTTTGTAGATTTTTTTTACATTAATTTTTCTACCCACCTGGGAGGAAAGGAAAAGCAAAACTGAGAAGGGTAAGTTGTTGAGAACAGAAAATGTAGAGCAAGGAGATTGCTTCTGAGATCCTGTGTTGCAAAACTAGTCCCGGTGTGTTAGTATTTCGAGACAACAGAAACTTAAGACGTGTCTAGGTCATGGGGACACTGCCTTCATGAATGGATTAATCCTGGGTTAATTTCCTCAGGAGTGAGTTTCTATACTGTGAGGCCGACCCTTGAATTTGCTTTTCCAGTATAGTTCAGCACACAAATGCCCCTACCAAGAGCTTGGATTTCTAGCCTTCAGATCTGAGAATGAAAATAAGCTAATATAGCTATTGATTTTCTAATTTAAGTTAGTGTTTAAAACAGTCAAAAATAGTATTGTCCTTTCATTATGTCTATGATGGAGTCCCATAACCATAAGACATTCGTGACTGCTCTATTAGGGACCACGGGTGATAATGCTATCTTTCCACCATCACACAAAGCTCTGTTGGGTAACCATGGTTTACAACTCACTCCCCAGATGTCCTGATTCAAGAAAGAAAGCCAAACCTCTTCTCCCCATTGTTCACCTGTATATATGAGTCTTGTAAGTGAGTGACTGGGATCAAGACTTCTTTTGTTGTGGGTTCTTGGTATGATTTACCCAGAACATCTTTAAAATCATCAACACTGCCTTATCCCACCATACCATAGTTACATAGGTGACAATTCTATGTCAAGTCTTCAGATCCAGCTCAATGGCCACTGAATTCTCTCACTGAGATGCCCAGCATTGTCTATGTGGTATATGCTTCCATAGGTCCAAGTATCAAATCCCATATACATAAACATATACAATCTGTTGATTCTTAGAACCATTGAAATAAAACATATTAAAGTTGTCCATACAACTGAGTGAATAGAAGTCCCACACCCTGCCCTGGTTCTCATTAAAATTCACCCTTTATTTTAATCCTCTGGTGACTGACAACTTAGTGATATTTTTCCACCATCTATTTTGGTATGAAACATGTCAATACTATCTTGATGAAATCTAAGAATGAAAATATCAAATACAATTGATGGAGAGTGGAGATAATCTTACATGTAGCCAGGTTAGGTTTTGTTACCAAAGGTACCAAATGTATTTTAACTCTACATCTTCACCTGAAGGCTACTAGGAGAAAACTGGCTTCTAGGCAGCTAGGATGAGGGTCTTAAAAAGCTATGTCCACAGTAACACATCTACTACAACAAGGCCACACCCACCCCAACAAAGCCACACCCACTCCAACAAGGTCACACCCACTCCAACAAGACCACATGTCCTAATAATGCTACTCCCTGGGCCAAGCATAGACAAATCATCACAAATGCCAAAGCTTGTTGGATTTGGGATTTACAGAGAAGAGACTGCAGACAAGTGGCTTCTCCTCAGTTGCAGGAGCAGCACCTCTTCATATATGAGACCCGACCCCACCTGGCTACCTACTCTAGGTCAGGGCATCTGAATGCCCCCGTAGGATCCTACACATATCTTTTTATAGTTACCATCGTGTGAGTTCCTTGAAAGAAAAGCAATTCTCCCCTTTTGTTTCCAGCTGTGTTTCTAATACCCAGCTAAACGCTGGCAAATGCAGACCCTTTATAAATGCTTGGTGAGTAGATGCAAGAGTGAGTGGAAGTTGGCTTTGCAGTCTTTACCACAGGCTTCTAGCAGCCTCTACCTTCCAGGCTTTTTCTACTGTAACTTAGCCAAGGCTGGCTATGCTGAGTGATAACCTTGTTTCTTCTCACTCAAAAACACACAGCTAGCCTGCAGTTCCCAGCTGTCATTGCACTTAGGTTTGGCTATGTGACTGAGTCCTTGACAGTGTAATGTATGCAGCAGGCAGGTGTGTCCCTTCATATCTGTCCCCAGGGAATTTCACGTGATCTTCCACATAATGTCCTTTGCCTTCTATGCATTCATAGTTGCACTGTTAAAGAGCCCTTGACAATGGCTGGATCACATCATGGAAAGGTGACTCTCCTTACCGATTTATTTATTTATTCTCTCTGTCATATCAAAGTGCTGTAAACTGAGCTTAAGCTGCAGAAACACCTCATGGGTCTAAAGGCTACAAACCCAACTGAAGGTGTAGATGGGTTAGCTCCTGGGGGAAGGAAGGAAGGATACGGTTCAGGCTTCCCAGCACCTCTCTTAGTTTGTGTGGCCTTCCTCTGTGTGTATTCCCTCTGTATTGCCACTATGCAGCTTTACATGGAAAAAAAAATCTTATAGGATTAAGTGCTTCTTCCCTCTCTCTTCAATATGACCTCTTTGAACTAACATTTGTTTTTCCAAAGCTTATGTTTTGAGGTACTAGGCCTTAAGACCTCAATGTATGAATTTTGTGATACACAGAATGTTGCATATCAAAGAATGATGTCTGTGTCAGAGTTTGTACAAGGCATTTCCATGTTAAGTTGGTGAAAAGGTGGGGTTTGCAGTCACAGTGGCCAGAGTCGCTATCACCGAGATCCTCATCTGATGACAGTGAAGCTGGCCATGACGCTGTAGGAGCAATCAACCATGTAGACACTTCGAGCTTGGAAATGTAGAGTTTGATTAGCTTTCAAACTTTCCCTCAGCCTCCAAATATGAAATTTGGTTTAAGCTTCTACTATTTGATGGCTACAATGGAGGGGACCATCGTTGACAGAAGGTCACCTTCAGTCAAGTGGTGGCAAGAGAATAGGCCTGAAGTTGGATCCTATAGTTCTGACAATGTTCTTAAGAAGCAGTGTGGGTCTAAATGAAAATTGTCTCTGAGTTCTTGTTCAGTAGTTGGTAGAAGAAAATAGTTCTCCCCTGAATTAAAAGATAAATCAATCTTCTCAATTAGCATAGGGTCAACCTAAAGCAAGTGCTCAGTGAATGGCTTCGTAAATAATTGTTAAGAAGCTGAGATCTTATCTGGGAGCTGAGACCTCACTCTTCTGCATTGGTATTCAGTGTCTAAGGACACAGGATGTGGCAGTCACACCTGTAAAATAAGCCTGTGTGTGATCCTTGAAGGAATGGCTTGAAGAAGAGGAAGAATGGGCATCCCGAGGACTCTGAAGGGCATCTGAGGATTTTAACCCAATAAGAAGAATTTATCGAATTTATCTCCTCAAAGAAAAAGAAGAGGAGGAGGAGAAGGAATAAAAGGAGGAGGAAGAGGAGGAGGAGGAAGTGGAGGAGGAAGAGGAGGAAGAAAAAAGGGGAAGAGGAAGAGGAAGAGGAGGAGGAAGAAGAAGAGGAGGAAGAAGAGGAAGAGGAAGAAGAAGAAGAAGAAGAAGAAGAAGAAGAAGAAGAAGAAGAAGAAGAAGAAGAAGAAGAAGAAGAAGAAGAGGAGGACGTGCTTTCTCTCCTGCTTGTGCTTGACTGACATGATTCCCCTGTTGTGGATGGAGGGGCCATTCTCTGAATACATAGTTCACCGTGCTTTACCTTTCTTTCTCCCTTAGCTGCTAACAGAGATGCTGCCTTTCTGGCCTCTGTGCTCACCCACAGTTTGCTTGGTGCCTCTGCTGCCTCCTACACTCTCCCTCCACTCCTCAGGCTTCCTCTGCGTGACACCGACCCACTGAGCCACGGCCCGTGTGGAACACTCCCCTACTCTAGCTCCCTGGCCTGAGTGCACAGTGCTTCGCCTAGACTCAGTCTCCCCTGTGGCTGCTTACCTTGGTGAGGTGGCTCAGGGCACCAAGCACTACCACCCCAGCCTCACTTTCAGCTTATCACTCCTTTACCACGCAGGGCAAGAACCCAAGCTGCTGGGAAGGCAACGCCATCTGGGCTCCACTTTCAATCGCATCCTTAATTGCTCCACAAATGGTGGAAGGAACTAATTTTAGTGTCTCGATCATTAAACAGCTCACCGTTTAGCGGAATGAATGAGCCTCGCTTAATCTGGGTTGGAAGCCTTGTTCTGACCTTTCCTAGCTATTGGAACTTTGTAAAGGTTAGTTACCCATTCTGAGCTCTTGAGTTCTTAGAAAACAGGCGACTTACGAAGTCACTGTGTGGATTGAATGACACAGTGAAGAGGAAATAGTCAAACACACACACACACACACACACACACACACACACACACACACACACACACACGTGAGAATGAGCATTGACATCACTACCAGAAGTCATCGTTAGCTTTTAACTTTTATAGTGTGGCTAGCGCTCTCTCGGAGGAAGATAGGATTAAGTGCTGCTGTGCTTGGTCAGTTTTAAAGCTCATAAGTGACAATAGTCACACAAGACCACAGTGGAGCTGAAAACTTCCTGTGCCTTGTGCACATTTTCGTGGTGCTGCTGATGTGAAGAACACATACTATGTATAGAGCGGAATACACGGTGGTGAAGTCAGCTGTTCCATTTGTTTTTGCATTTATTAGAGGACAGTTTTTACTGTTGCTTTAGGGCAGTCCTTCTCAACCTGTGGCTGGTGACCTTTTGGGCAGTTGTATATCAGATACCTCACACATGATTCACAAGAGTAGCAAGATTACAGTTTTGAAGTATCGATGAAATGATTTTATGGTTGGGGGTTCACCACAACATGAGGAACTGTATTAAAGGGTGACAGCATTAGGAAGGCTGAGAACCTATGGATTAGAGATTACTTCTATTTATTTAAGCAGGCATATCGTACAACAGTAAGCTGTCTTTTTTTCTTTTTCTTTTTCTTTTTTTTTTGGTTCTTTTTTCCGGAGCTGGGGACCAAACCCAGGGCCTTGCGCTTCCTAGGTAAGCGCTCTACCACTGAGCTAAATCCCCAGCCCCAACAGTAAGCTGTCTTATGCCCCAGGAGCCTCCTGCCTCTCATGTTTGGCATATCCTAGGACTGCATCAAGAGGCCATGCCAAGTGACTGAGCTTTACAATCTAGGTTTGGGTAAGTATTGACTCCATGATGTTAGCACATTGATGGGGAGCCTAAGGTTGGCACAGTGGTGGAGGAGCCTAAGGACACATTTCTCAGACTATCCCCATCACTGAATAAGGCACAACTGCATTGAAGAATAACTTGGCCACATTGTTCCATATGATGTGGTAATAGTAATTGACTGTCCTTACTCACTGGTTAGTACTCGTAAAGTGTAGAGCACAGTGAGTGAACTCTAGTGCACACTACAGAGGTTACTGAAGAATGTTGGGTCAATATTGGCATACCAACATTCTAATAAATAATCTATTAGGGCTAGTGAGATGGCCCGATGAGTAATGCACGTGCCACCAAATCTGATGAGACGATCCCATAGTGGAAGGAGAGAACCGAGTCCTAAAAGTTGTCCTTTAACAGCCACAGAGGCATTGTGCATGCATTGTGCATGCTCACTCAGGGGTGTGTGTGTGTGTGTGTGTGCGCGCGCGTGTGCACACGCATGTGTGTGCGCATGTGTGTGTGTATGTGCATGTGTGTGCCCACATGCACATGCACAAGCACAAGCACACATACATGCGTGCACACACATGTAAACACATATGCACGCATATATGCGTGCACCCATATGCACACACACATGCACACACACTAAAAGCCATCTTTACAAACAATCATTTATTATGATTAATAATTGTTGAAAAAGGAACTATCATTCATCTAGAATTTATTGGTGGGTTACTGACCTTGGCATTAGACATAGTGCTGGATTCCAGACGTGGTGGGACTCTCTGGAAGATTCAAGTGTCATTATGAAGGAAAGAGAACTCCTTGGGAAATGGGTAACACTGAAAAACGATGCTGGAGAACTTAAATCCGGGACACGAAATCTGAGCTTTAGAAGTCTAGAGAACAGAGCGTACTCTTTTCATGCAAACCCAAAAGTTTTAAATATCCGATCACCAGGCTTCTGCCAGAAAAATCTATATTTTTGTTTTGTTCTTTTAGACAGCTTTGAGACAGGTGCCCTTTCTGGTCAACCAGTATTTTCTTTTCATTCCAAAATGAGAAGAGCTGACACTAAAACTTGGCACACAACAGATGCTGGCCTTGAACTCTTGGCTGTGCTGTCTCTGCCTCCCCAAGTGACGGACTTACAGGAGTATACTAACCACCACACCTAGGTAAAAGCTTCCTTCATGAAGAGGGCGAGAGAAGCAGTAGTGTGAGCTAGCTCCGGTGTGGGGCTGGATGCTGCCTGTGCACCAAGCAGGGGAAACTGGCAAGCACTGACTGTTGAGGCAACAGTGAAATGGCCATTCAGTTGGTTGCCAGCCTGCAGACTATCAGCGTCCACGAAGGGTTCACACAAGGAAAGTGGCTTTGCCTTAGATCACTTGGAAATAACAGCACACTTATGTGTGCATATGCATTTGATTTATTTTGGTTTCTCTAAAAATCATTTGGGATCTTATAGAGAACTTGGAGAATTAAATGGTGGTTCTGCACAAGATCTTAAATGCTGATTCTCACAGAATTTACATAAGTGGCTTATCAAAAAATAGAAATAAGAGATTGCATATTTAGAATTTCTTAGGAGAGTGCGGAAGTTACATTGCTTCAGGAGCCAGGAGCACTGGGGCTCTCAGTGCAGAGGCTATGGGTTTTTCTAAAGTTAGATCTCGAAATCAACCTTCCTGAAACAAAAACTCGGAAGGCTGCAAAGTTCAAATGCTCCCAGCTGTGCAAGCACACAGGTCCATCAGAGGAACTTTCATTTTAAATCTTGGAAGAGAACAGAAGGCATTTGACGCTTTTCTCTCCTTCTCTTACACACACAGACACACGCACACGCACATGCACACACAACTATAAACTCTTTTAAACAGTAAGTAAAGTTTCGAAAAAAATAATGATGATGATGATGATGATGATGATGATGATGATGATGATGATGATGATGATAGACTATAAGAAACTCTACTCTGGATTGACTTCCCTGAATTCTTGTGGGAGCTGAAAATATTCTGTGTAATCTTAACTGCTCCAAATTCCTATAATAATAATAATAATAATTAATTATTATTGTTGTTGTTGTTGTTGTTAATTAGGTTTTAAAATAAACTCAGGAAAGCAGAGCTTTAACCTGTGGAGGAGAAAGCAAGGGGGTGTGGCATGTGCCAAGCACACTTTCAGCATAGAAGTTGGTGCTCTACCTGTCCTGACCTATGACCCTGTATTCACCCTGCCCAAGACCACCCACCATTTTCAGAGGAAAGCACAGGTGTATGTGCCTAATGGCACGTGGCTATCACAGGGCTAATGTCTTGAAATTTGTCCACCTAATGCCTCGGCTTTAGCCTCATCAGTTTGTGATGTTTTCTTAGTTAGGATTTGACATTTGTACTCTACGTCAGCCATGTAGGCAGAGGAGAGTTAGATTCCCCGCTGCCTCATTCTCTGACGCTTGTTATTATTACAGAGATTTCATGCCCAAAGCCCAAAGAGCCCCTCGGGTAATTTAAGCCATGCCATCTCCTTGCCTAAAGTCGCTTTCCATACCCGTAATCTTGTGCTGTGTTAGAGATCCTACTATCCATAGGATCCCTAGTGCTTTGAGGCAAACATCTGCTTTTGACTTAGCTTCACCCTTTAAAAGGAATACAGTCTCAAAGAAGAAACTTCCTAATTATGGATTAGTTAGACCATGATGTCAATAATTAATCATTTACCCTTTCCCTTCTCAGAAGGGGCTGGTGTAGTCCACAGGGAAAGATACATTGTATGGCTTACAAGCTGTGGGAACAGTTTGCAAAAGCTGTCTGGGAAATCACTAACAAAGGAAGGCATTAGCAATCTAGTTTCAAGTTTAGGATACAAATTAGTCACTGTCAGAGGTATCCATGCTTTTAGGCTGGAGAGCTCTTAGCTTTGCTGAGCTTTAGGCAGAAATAACACACATGAAGTTTTGTGCTGAAATTCTATGGAGTGACTGGGATAGAAACTTACACCAGTAAGCTCAGAAAGGAATGGTCCACACAGAGATCAGGATAGCCCAGACAGGCTGGGAACTCTGACAGTCTCACCAACTGCCTGATGGGAAAACCAGCAACCCCTCCACATAGATCTTGATAAAAATGGTCATCAACATCTATGCTTTGAAAAAAATTGCAAAAGCCAGTTATTTCTTAGAGTAGAGGTCATTTTACAGGGAAAGAAAATTAAAAAGTGAAATCACGCTAGTTTAGGAGTTACTGTCCTAGAAAGAAGTGCTGAACTCCCCCCCCCCCCCCCCCCCCGGGACTGGGGACCGAACCCAGGACCTTGCGCTTCCTAGGTAAGCACTCTACCACTGAGCCAAATCCCCAACCCCAGAAGTGCTGAACTTAAAAACACAAAATGCTGTTTTAACCCTGCACTAGCCACTAATTGGTACGCTCAAAGCTAGAAAGCTTAATTTAAAAGTGTTTTTATTCATTCTTCAGTAATTGCCTTGTGTACATATTTTGATCACATTCACCTCCTTTGTCCTTTCTTGTCCCCTCCCACTCCCTTGGAGCCCTCTTCTTTCCAACAAGCTACCCCCACACCACCTTCAGGTCTTTCGTTTCCGACCCACTGAATTTAGTCAGGGTTCCTTATGTGAACATGCATGGGGGCTATTTACTGGACCAAGGGCTACTTACTAGTGGCTACTCCACTGAAGAAAATGACTTCTTTCTGCAACAACCATTAATGACCAATAGCTCCTGAGGGAGGGGCGGGGCTTGTGAGCTCCTTGATCGTCCCTGTTTGAATATTGGCGAGCTTAATCTTGAACGGATCCTGCCTGGCAAGTAACCACAGCTGCTGTGAGCTTATGCAGTAGTCATGTCATGTCCAGGGGACAGCATTTCACAGTGCTGTCTCTGTCTCCAGCCCCTCCCTCTTATGCTCTGCCCCCTCACCTTTGATGCTCCCTGGGTGCTCTCTCTCTCTCTCTCTCTCTCTCTCTCTCTCTCTCGAGCGCACACACACACACACACACACACACACACACACACACACACACACTGTGGATATCTCATTTAAAACCTACCACTCTACAGTCACTTTCTAACATTTTCACCAATTGCCTCCAGTAGCCTCTGCCTACTGCAAAATGAAGGTCTGTCAGCCAAGGTTGAAAGCAGCCCCAACCTGTGGCTGTGAGAAAAAAATAAGAAGTCGATTTGACATTAAACAACTTAATTGTTAACCTCACTTTCCCAGTCTATGAAAACGGGTTATTAGTAATGTAAGTTACTTAGCCCCAAGAGTTTTTACACAGATTCTAGACTGTTTTGTGATTCGCTGTAGGTACCCAGGGGAAAGAGGGATGTAATAGAGAAGCCAGCAGCAACTTGAACCCTGGAACAAACCCTTTCACACAAAGTCAGCTCCTTCTTGCTCTGTTTGACTTTATTTAAATCTCTCAGTATAATGTTTATACTTCTTTATCTAGCTCTGAGGGATTCCCACAAAACTGCCATAAATCGAACACATTTTAAAAGTACTTTCTTAAAAAAATAAAGTACTTTCTTGATATTAAGGTCTTTAAGGCATGTGTGCTGTAATGAATTAATATCACAGTTGTAATTTTTCCAGTTTAGCTAGAGGGAATTCCAGGCAAACACAGGCAAAGCACCCGTGAATAACCAAGGAAAGCATCTATTTAGAAAGGCTGACTGTATTAGGCCCTGTATGCTGGTTCCTCATCAAATTAAAAAAAAAGTGAGCAAAAGGGAAAAGATAACCTAAAGCAATGTGTGTGTGTGTGTGTGTGTGTGTGTGTGTGTGTGTGTGTGTGTTGTAAGCCTGACATTAGGGCAGGATGTCCTGAGCAAAATAACTAGAAGAATAGAATATAAAATTGGGAAGGGGCTCGGTTCTTTCTTTGTCCCCAGTGTGTAAGATCCAGGTAACTCCATGGAGGGTTACAAATTTACTTTACACCATGGTCTCCCACATGCCCTAGCAAGGCAGCTTGCTGGCACACATAATTTAGAGTCTCACACGTTCCTTGTTGACTTGTGCTCAAAGGCCTGGTGTTGCTTATTTCTCAACCCATCGCCTTTAATAAGCCAGTTTGGTCAATAATTCAGTAGAGGTAAATCGCTGGCAGTCAGTACCAGAGAGCTTCCCTATGACCTCACTGTGTAAAATCATCATTGCCACCTGGCTGTCTGTCCGCCTGGCTTCACTTCTATCACGTATATGTGTATGTGTCACTCAAGAAGAGGCCCCTGAACTTTGCTTTGCTCTGCATCAGACCTATCTTTATGTCATCAACATTTTCCCATATCATTATCTTTGTAGGGTATTACCACCGTATCTACTTTTTTTTTCCTGTACTTTCTTTTTTTTTATTTTTTATTTTTTTTTATTAACTTGAGTATTTCTTATATACATTTCAAGTGTTATTCCCTTTCCCGGTTTCCGGACAAACATCACCCTCCCCCCTCCCCTTCGTTATGGGTGTTCCCCTCCCAAACCTCCCCCCATTGCCACCCTCCCCGCATAGTCTAGTTCACTGGGGGTTCAGTCTTAGCAGGACCCAGGGCTTCCCCTTCCACTGGTGCTCTTACTAGGATATTCATTGCTACCTATGGGGACAGAGTCCAGGGTCAGTCCATGTATAGTCTTTAGGTAGTGGCTTAGTCCCTGGAAGCTCTGGTTGCTTGACATTGTTGTACTTTTGGGGTCTCGAGCACCTTCAAGCTCTTCCAGTTCTTTCTCTGATTCCTTCAACGGGGGACCTATTCTCAGTTCAGTGGTTTGCTGCTGGCATTCGCCTCTGTATTTGCTGTATTCTGGCTGTGTCTCTCAGGAGCGATCTACATCCGGCTCCTGTCGGTCTGCACTTCTTTGCTTCATCCATCTTGTCTAATTGGGTGGCTGTATATGTATGGGCCACCTGTGGGGCAAGCTCTGAATGGGCGTTCCTTCAGTCTCTGTTTTAATCTTTGCCTCTCCCTTCCCTGCCAAGGGTATTCTTTTTCCTCATTTAAAGAAGGAGTGAAGCATTCACATTTTGATCATCCGTCTTGAGTTTCCTTTGTTCTAGGGATCTAGGGTAATTCAAGCATTTGGGCTAATAGCCACTTATCAATGAGTGCATACCATGTATGTCTTTCTGTGAGTGGGTTAGCTCACTCAGGATGATATTTTCCAGTTCCAACCATTTGCCTACGAATTTCATAAACTCGTTGTTTTTGATAGCTGAGTAATATTCCATTGTGTAGATGTACCACATTTTCTGTATCCATTCCTCTGTTGAAGGGCATCTGGGTTCTTTCCAGTTTCTGGCTATTATAAATAAGGCTGCGATGAACATAGTGGAGCACGTGTCTCTTTTATATGTTGAGGCATCTTTTGGGTATATGCCCAAGAGAGGTATGGCTGGATCCTCAGGCAGTTCAATGTCCAATTTTCTGAGGAACCTCCAGACTGATTTCCAGAATGGTTTTACCAGTCTGCAATCCCACCAACAATGGAGGAGTGTTCCTCTTTCTCCACATCCTCGCCAGCATCTGCTGTCACCTGAGTTTTTGATCTTAGCCATTCTCACTGGTGTGAGGTGAAATCTCAGGGTTGTTTTGATTTGCATTTCCCTTATGACTAAAGATGTTGAACATTTCTTTAGGTGTTTCTCAGCCATTCGGCATTCCTCAGCTGTGAATTCTTTGTTTAGCTCTGAACCCCATTTTTTAATAGGGTTATTTGTTTCCCTGCGGTCTAACTTCTTGAGTTCTTTGTATATTTTGGATATAAGGCCTCTATCTGTTATAGGATTGGTAAAGATCTTTTCCCAATCTGTTGGTTGCCGTTTTGTCCTAACCACAGTGTCCTTTGCCTTACAGAAGCTTTGCAGTTTTATGAGATCCCATTTGTCGATTCTTGATCTTAGAGCATAAGCCATTGGTGTTTTGTTCAGGAAATTTTTTCCAGTGCCCATGTGTTCCAGATGCTTCCCTAGTTTTTCTTCTATTAGTTTGAGTGTGTCTGGTTTGATGTGGAGGTCCTTGATCCACTTGGACTTAAGCTTTGTACAGGGTGATAAGCATGGATCGATCTGCATTCTTCTACATGTTGCCCTCCAGTTGAACCAGCACCATTTGCTGAAAATGCTATCTTTTTTCCATTGGATGGTTTTGGCTCCTTTGTCAAAAATCAAGTGACCATAGGTGTGTGGGTTCATTTCTGGGTCTTCAATTCTATTCCATTGGTCTATCTGTCTGTCTCTGTAACAATACCATGCAGTTTTTATCACTATTGCTCTGTAATACTGCTTGAGTTCAGGGATAGTGATTCCCCCTGAAGTCCTTTTATTGTTGAGGATAGCTTTAGCTATCCTGGGTTTTTTGTTATTCCAGATGAATTTGCAAATTGTTCTGTCTAACTCTTTGAAGAATTGGATTGGTACTTTGATGGGGATTGCATTGAATCTGTAGATTGCTTTTGGTAAAATGGCCATTTTTACTATATTAATCCTGCCAATCCATGAGCATGGGAGATCTTTCCATCTTCTGAGGTCTTCTTCAATTTCTTTCCTCAGTGTCTTGAAGTTCTTATTGTACAGATCTTTTACTTGCTTGGTTAAAGTCACACCGAGGTACTTTATATTATTTGGGTCTATT